>NW_025333959.1:0-101388 GCF_019186645.2 Phyllostomus hastatus | reverse complement strand
TTTCCTTGATCTCTGTTTCTGCCGTTTTATTGTTGGTGTACAGAAATGCCTTTGATTTCTGGATATTGACTTTGTATCCCACTGTTTTGCCAAATTCATTTATTAGGTCAAGCAGTTTTTTGGTAGTCTATAGGATTTTCTATGTATACTATCATGTCATCTGCAAACAATGACAGTTTTGTTTCCTTTTTTCCAATTTGAATGCCTTTTATTTCTTTTTCTTGTCTGATCACTCTGGCTAAAACTTCCAGTACTATATTGAATAGAAGTGGTGAAAGTGGACAGCCTTGTCTTGTTCCTGATCTTAGTGGAAAAGATTTAAATTTTTGGCCATTCAGTATGATGTTGGCTGAAGGTCTCTTATATATGGCCTTTATTATGTTCAGGAATGCTCCCTCTATTCCTACTTTGCCAAGTGTTTTTATCATGAATGGGTGCTGTACCTTATCAAATGCTTTTTCTGCATCTATTGATATGATCATGTGGTTTTTGTTTTTGCTTTTGTTTATGTGATGTATTACATTTACTGACTTGCAAATATTGTACCATCCTTGCATCCCTGGAATGAATCCCACTTGGTCATGGTGTATGATCTTTTTAATGTATTGTTGGATGCGGTTTGCCAGTATTTTGTTGAGGATTTTAGCGTCAATATTCATCAGTGATATTGGCCTGAAGTTTTCTTTCTTTGTTGTGTCTGTATTTGGTTTTGGAATTAGGATGATGTTGGCCTCATAAAAAGAGTTTGGGAGACTCTCATCTTTTTGTATATTTTGGAATAGTCTGTGAAGGATAGGGGTTAGCTCTTCCTTAAATGCTTTGTAGAATTCTCCTGAGAAACCATCTGGTCCTGGGCTTTTGTGAGAAACACATAATTTTTTAAAACTGAATCAGGAAGTATCACAAGTTCTGAATTTACAACTAATCTGAAGAAGTTCAACTAATCTGAAGAAGTTCAGATTAGTTGTAAATCTGAATTTACAGATTTACATGTAAAATTATGGCCAATATCTGTAATGAACTGTAATAAATAAATCTGTAAATCTGAATTTACAGATTTACAACTAATGAACTTAAAGCAGTAATAAAAAATCTCCCAACAAACAAAAGTCCTGGACCTGATGGCTTCACAGTTGAATTTTAGCAAACATTTAAAGAAGAACTGATACTTACCCTTCAAAAAATTCAAGAGGAGAGAAGACTCCCACATTCATTTTATGAGGCCAGGATTACCCTAATTATAAACCAGATGGTACAAAGAAATAAAATTATGGCCAATATCTGTAATGAACTTAGGCAGTATAGTCCTCAACAAAATACTAGCTAACTGGATCTAGCAATACATTGAAAAGATCATATCCTATGATCAAATGAGTTTTATTCCAGGGATGCAAGTTTGGCACATTCACAAATCAGTAAGTAAGATGTATCTCCTAAACAAATTTAAGGGTAGGAACCATATGATTATGTCAATAGATTCAGAAAAAAACAACTGATAAAATCCAGCACCCATCTGTGGTAAAAACTCTCAGCCAAGTGGGAATACAGAAAACATACCTCAAAGTTATGAAGGCCAAGTATGACAAAATCACAGCCAACATCATACTCAATAGACAAAAACTAAAAGTGTTTCCCTTAAGATCAGGAAAATGACAGGGATGCCTGCTTTCCACACTCTTATTCAACATAGAACTGGAAGTCCCAGGCACAGTAATCACAGAAGAAGAACTAAAAGGCATCCTATTGGAAAGGAAGAAGTAAAACTGTCATTATTTGTGGATGACATGATATTGTATATTAGAGAACCCTGAAAATTCCACAAAAAACCCTACTAGAACTGATAAATTAATTCAGTAAAGTAGCAGTATGCAAAATAAATATCCAGAAATAGTTTTCTTTTTGTACATCAATAACACTCAGAAAAAAATAAAACTAAGACTACAATCTCATTTACAACTGCATCAAAAAATAAAATACCTAGATATAAATTTAACCATGGGTATAAAAGACCAGTACTGGGAAAGCTATAAGAATGTGTAGAAATGAAAGAAAAATACCACATGATCTCACTTGGATGTGGAATCTAATGAACACAGTAAACTATTGAACAATAGAGTAACAGAAGATTAGGTACATAAAACAGACTGACAGCAGCTGGAAAGGAGAATGGGTGATGGGATGAAAGATGATGAGATTAGTCAAAGAACATTTATGGACAACCCTTGGACATAGACAACAATATGGGAATTGGCTTGAGAAGGGCAGAGGGTGAGTGTAGGGTAAATTGAGGCAGTCTGACTTCCTCACCTAGGTGTCTGGGTAACTAAGGGAAGCAGTGTTTCCATAACCTTGAATGGGCCTGATACGTAGTGTTCTCATAGCCTTGAGATTGGGTCTGATAAACAGTTCCTATAACAAGAAGTGGGCTCTCCTGGACAGAATTATGCTATGTTATATAATTTTCTAGCTTGAACCTGGCTTTGTTTGTATTTAAAAGGATCTAGGGGCTCCCTGCTGTGTGCCACCCCGGGGACCAAGAGGCACACTGCATGCCATGCAAGGGGACAGGTGATATGCAGAGACTCGCAGAGACATGCAGAGAGATATGCAGCTTGCAGTGTGCATGGTTTGCTCACCTATGAATAAAGGCATGTCAAGCATCCCTATGGCTCTACACATTTTCTTCTGTCTCCCAGAATCTAGAGTGGCGCTGTCAGGCCTTGATAGGCTGCAACACAGTGGGGCTGGGTAGATGTGGAGGAATGGGGAAAAAATGCTATCAATAGTAACAGCATAAACAATAAAGAAATGCTCTACCCCCCAAAAAATCTGAAGGAAGAAATTGAAGAAGACACAAATAAATGGAAGCATACATTGCACTCATGGATAAATTAAAATGTCAATGCTACCCAAAGCAATCTATAAATTCAATGCAATTTTATGAAAAATACAATGGTGTATTTCATAGAACAGGAACAAATAATCCTAAAATTGATATGGAAGCACAAAAAAACCAGAATAGCCACAGCAATTTTGAAAAAGAAGGATAAATTTGGAGGAATCATGCTACCTGATATCAAACTATACAAGGTCAAAGTAATCAAAACAACGTGGTACTGACATATAGATGAATGAAATGGAACAGATAGTGTAGAAATAGTCCCCATGCCTTTATGGTCAACTAATATTTGACAAATGAGGCAAGAAATACAATGGGGTAAAGGTAATCTATTCAATACATGGTGTTGGAAAAATTGGATAGATATATGAAAAAAAATTAAATGCGACCACTTTCTTACACCATACACAAGAATAAACTCAAAATGAATTAAAAACTTAAATGTTAGAGTTGAAACCATAAAAATCCTAGGAGCATAAGCAGTAAGATCTCAGACATTTCTCATAGCAATATGCTTCTGATATATCTGTTTGGGCAAGGGAAACAAAAATATAAAGAAATGGTACTACATCAAAATAAAAATTTTTTGTCCTGGCTGACATAGCTCAGCAGATTGAGAGTGTGCTGAGAACCAAAGGTTTGCTGGTTCAATTCTCAGTCAGGGCACATGCTTGGGTTGTGGACCAGGTCCCCAGTTGGGGCCAAGTGAGAGGCAACCACACATTGATGTTTCTCTTTCTCTCTACATCCCTCCCTTTGACTCTCTCAAAAAAAAATGAAAAAATTTAAAAAAAATCTGTTGCACAGCAACTTAAACCACCCCCAAATTGAAAAGACAACCCACTGAATGGAGAACATATTTGCCAATTACAAAGTGTTAATATTCGACATTTATAAACTTGTACAACTCAAACAAAACAAAACAAAACAAAACAAAACAAGCAATCCAATTAAAAAATGGGCAAAGGACCTGAATAGACAATTCTCCAAAGAGGACATACAGATGACCAAGAGACATATGAAAAGATGCTCAACATCACTAATCATCAGAGAAATGCCAATTAAAACCACAATGACATATAACCTAACTCCTGTCACAATGGCTATCATCAATAAATAAACCAGGGACATTGAAATTAAGAACAAACTGATGGTAACCAGAGGGGAAGTGGGAGGGGATAATGGCGGGGAAAGGGTAATAGTTTTCAGGAATAGTATAAAGGACACATGGACAAAACCAATGAGGGGTAGGTAGGATCAAGGGTGGGATGGGGGGAAATGGAGACAACTACTACTTGAGCAACAATAAAAAAGTTAAAAAAATAAATCAACAAGCAGCAAGTGTTCATGAGGATGTGGAGAAAAGGGAACCCTTGTGCACTGTTGGTGGGAAAGTGGATTGATGCAGCCACTATGGAAAACAGTATGGAGTTTCCTCAAAATATTAGAAGTGGAAATGCTTTATGACCCAAAGATTCTACTTCTGAAAATATATCCAAAGAATGCTGAAACACTGTTTTGAAAGAATACATGCACTTCAGTGTTCATTGCAGTGTTTTTGGCAATAGCCAAGACTTGGATGCAGCCTAAGTTCCCATCAGCAGATGAGTGGATAAAAAAGTTGTGGTACAGTTACACAATGAAACACTGCTTGGCTGTAATTAGAAAGGAAATGTTACTTCTTGGGACAGCATGGATGGACCTGGAGAATTATTTTGTTAATTTTTTTTTCTTTTATATATTTTTGTTTTTATCATTATTATTTTTAGATATGAAGAGTAGTATGCTAAGTAAAATAGGTCAGTCAGAGAAAAACAAGTATCGTACGGTTTCACTTATATGTGGAACCTAATGAGCAAAATAAACTAACAAATAAACTAGAAACAGACTTATAGATACCAAGAATGAATGGACAGCTGTCAGAGGAGAAAGAGGGTGGAGTTATATGGTGAAGGGTTTAAGCAAATATAAAAAAAAGTAAAAGAAAATTCAATATAGACACAAACAACAGTATGGTGGTTACCAGAGGGAAAGGCTGTGGGGGAGGCAGAAGAGGTGAACAGGGGATTAAATGGGGATGGAAGGAAACCTGACTTGGGGTGGTGAACACACAATACAATATACAAATGATGTAGTATAGAGTTGTGGACTTGGCAGCTATATAATTTTATTAACCAATGCCACCCCAATATATTTAATTTAAAAAAAGAAGAAAAGGACTTGCAATGACTGTAGGCCTACATCTAGAACACAGACATCTCTGAGACCCCCAGATGGATTTATGAAAATAGCCATTCAGCATATCAAAGGACCATATTTTTCAGACCATAAGATGCACCAAGGTTTAGAGGAGGAAAATAGGAAAAAAATTTTGAAGGAAAAATTGTGGTAAAATATTTAATAACATAAATAACAAAATATTTCACCAATGTAAATGTAAACAGAATTCAACAGCAGCATTAACAACCAATATTTCTCCCAAATTGGGGGGAGGGAGTGTATCTTACAGTCCAAAAAATACGATAAGTGTTTGTCTAATTTAATAACAAACATAAATTCTATGGAAAAATTATGATTTGGGCTGCTTTTCAAAATAGCAACAACAACACATCTCTTAATGCACAATATCCAACATCCTAAAGCAGACTAAAGAGGAGAAAGAGAAAGTTTCTCCTTCGAGACATACAACTTAAATGAGAAAATGGAAATTATATAATATTTTTGGTAGAGACAACACAATTATCTTCACATAGAATTATCAATACAATGAATGGGCAGACATACAAGTCAGACATTGCTTTTTTTAATTGAAAAAAACTTGTCTGAATTTATAAAATTCCTGCAACTTGGAAGTTGGGAGTGAGGAGTATAGGGGAGCTTCCTCCTGAGAAGGGGCCAAATCCTTGGAAGTACCTTCCATTTCCCTCTTCTGTTAATAATAGCAAGTCCTCAGAGACTGGGATAACACAGAGTGATTTGGCTAATTATGAACTGTGAGCATTGAGCTCCCAAGTCTATGCAAGAATAGATCATCAGCTTTGCCTCCAGCCCTTGAAGTTCCCCATCTCAGTCCAGTGGGCTTCACATCTGAGTTTTCTCATCTCTCATCACTGCATCAGGAGGCCCATGAAAAACTCAGCCACACTGCCAGCCCTGGAGATAGAGCCTGAACCTTCAGTGCCCATGCAGGGCAGCAGCAGTGGATTCTCACTGCCTGGTCCTACTGCAGCAGAGACAGAATAGCCTAGTGAGTACTGTGGAGATGATGGATGGAGAAGGGACTGTCAGGGGCATTTTCTCTTTTCATCATTAGGACAAATAGGAGAGTTGGGGCAAACAGATTGGAGGGCACCAACATGGAAAGTTTCAGATATTTAGGTCCCTGTACAGGTAGATTCTGAATATGTGGAGGGAAACAATGGTCCAATTCATTTCGGACACCCCAGGCCCTACACTCTGCTTGGCGGAGAGCAACAAAAATCTCTGTTAAATATTGAACAGACTTTGCTTTGGATCTCAGAATCCTAGAGAAACTTGGATCTCAGAGAGTAGGCAATATTGCTTCCACACAGCAGGTGCTGTCCTTCATGTGCTTTCATTCTTCCAGCAATGTCTCATAGGACTAGACGGGAGATACAACTGTGCCTGCATGTGTCAATGGAACTGATTTTCTAATAAACCTATCAGTTTTCATTTAATAAGATCTGAAACACTTAAATAGAAAGAAAAACTGTGGAGATTTTCATAATTAGGAAAAAATTTTTAAAAAAAGGAAAAGAGAAAGAGAAGTAAGTCTTACTGTGTGCTCTGAGACACATGTTAGGATTTCCACTTACTCCATGAACTAATCACCTTGGACCTGATAGGCTTCTTCCCCTCACTGCTATCTGATGGAACAACATGTCATTACACCTTTCTCATGATTGTTTTCATCAACAAACCCACTATTTCAACTTGATTTCAAAAGCATGACTGAACATTTCTTGAGGGTAAACCTCTGTTGGATGTCACATATTTCACAGAGGTGGGTGTTATTCTCCCATTTCTATGTAAGAGATACCAAGCCAGAGGGGTGGAGAGATCACACACACTTCACATTGAGTGGCTGACAACTGGGGGACTGAGTCCCTGATTCCCACCTCAGGACTCTGTCCCCTCCACTGCAGCACAACAATTGCTTCTTTCCAAACCTGCTTTATCCTCAAATGAGCTCAACCACCAATTCCTTCTCTTGGGATTGGAGGAGTTCACCCATGAATTAGCAAATGGACCCAGAGGTTTGCAGGGACCTTTAGTGAATGAATGTGTGGATCCTAGGGGTTTCTATGAATAGTGACACTTGTGTGAGCACATTTTGTAAAGGTGAGATATGGAAATACCATTCCCCATAGGAGATGGGATTTTCATGTGACTCTCCCATGAAAAGACTACTGCTAGCCAGATGTCAGGGAACTTGCTAATTTTATCCCTTGGCAATCATTTTTTCTCATTTTTCTATTGGAAAAATAAGTATAGGTAATTAATAGTAAAATTGCACATATATCAATATTTTTACAACTCAAACAATTTTTTCATGCCTATGTGTTTAAGAAATTCTCACTTGTGTGATGTGGAGAGGGGCATAAGACTTTTCTTAACCAGTGTCACAACATGAAATTGAAGAATGGGGGAAGGGTTTTCAGGAACAACTACTATAAAGGACATATGGACAAAACCAAAGGGGTGGAAGTAAGGGAGGGAGGAGGATTTGGCTGGTGTGGGGGAGGAGTGGTGGGGAGTAAACTTAGACAACTGTAATTAGACAACAATAACATAATAGAAAAACATTAAAAAAAAGAATAAAATGAAGTTTACCCCACAGGTAATGCTGTACATCATTTAAAGTGCTGAAATATGCCCTGGCTGGTGTGGCTCACTGGACTGACCACTGGCTTGTGAACTGAAAGGTCACTGGTTCGATTCCCAGTAAGGACGTATGCCTAAGTTGTGGGCCAGGTCCCCAGTTGGGAGTGTATAAGAGGCAAACACACATTGATGTCTTTCTCTCTCCCTTCCCTTCTCTCTAAAAATAAATAAATACAATCTTTAAAAGGTAAAGTGCTGAAATGAACGTATGTATTTCACACAGAGCTTAAAATGCTAAGCTGTGGTAAATGAGAACTCAGGGGACCCTGTGTGTAGCATGTGAGTATTTAGGCTAGTTTTTAGGAAAACTGCTATGAATACATAAATCACTACCAATATGAAAATATTGAAAGGAAAATGCATCCACCAGATTCATGACAATTTTTGCCTTTGGACAAATGAACACAGGGGAAGATCATGCAGGGATAGGAAAAACCCTCAGGTTTTATCAATAATAAATGTATAAAGGACCCATGGACAAAGACAAGGGCAGGCGGAAGGATTAAATGTGGGAGGTGGGGGTGGGTAGGGCAGGGTCTAAATGGGGACAACTGTAATTCAACAACAATAAAACAAATATAAACATGCTCACAAATACAGTGCCTAATTAGGCTTTAAGAAAAAATAAATATAAATTATATGGCATGTATTATTAAATATTTATATTTTAATATGGGTAGTGATTAAAATGGTATCAGAAAGAATTGATAACATTAATACATTTACTAATCATCTGACAATGGTTGTCTGCTCCAGCTTTATGATAGTATGCAAAAAGGACTTATGTGTGGAATTTCTGATTTAACTGGTTTCAGTTTATGGCCAGCCCATAACTAAATTTTTAAATTATTTTTTATTGTCTTTTTTCCATTGCCATTTATCTCCCCTAAACCTTCTTCTACCTACACCCACGCCCCACACTACAATCACCACAGTATTGTTTGTGTCCATAAGTTCTTTCTCTCTCTTTTTTGCTCAATTCTCCCTCCCCTAAATCCTCCACTCCCAGAGCTGTCAGTCTGTTTTCTATCTATGAGTCTGCTTCTATTTTGCTTGTTAGTTCAGTTTGTTCCTTTGATTCCACATATGAGTGAAATCATATGGTACTTGTGTTTCTCTGACTGGCTTATATCACATATCTCTAAATTTTTTTTATTTTAATTGCTGTTGCAGTACAAGTTTCTATCTTTTAATTTTAAAAGATGGATAGGTAACTATAATATCAACCAGCATTGATAACCACTGTTTAACTATTTTATGTTTATAATTTAATTTTATTAACCAAGGGTGGGTAGAATCAGGGGAGGGAGGTGGGGATGGCTAGGGTGGGGGGGAGAGGGGGAGAAAAGGGAGACAACTGTACTTGAACAATAATAAAATTTAAAAAATGGAACAAATAATTTAATTTTATTTCTTACAACAACACTATAATGTCAGTTCAATTAGTATACCTATTTTACAGATGAGTAAACTCTCCACATATTGGAATAGTAGTCTGTTTTTTCTCTTTTGAGTTTTCCAAGTTATATCACTTTTGATGTGAAATAGTTATGACATAGTTTATGTAAATGTAGGTAGTATTCACAAATCAGAAATGATCAGCTATATCCATAGGAATCTAGCATATCATACAAAGGAAGAAATATGTTGACAATGGAATGCTTCAGTAATTCATCATGTTTTGACCTGTCTGGAGAAATGATCTGAGTAGCCTTTAGGGAGCTGAATTGAGGAGAAATGCAATCCCTCTCTCAGGAAGAACTGACTTGAAAAGACTTAGGCTGACATAAGAAGGCCAACATATGGTTTGAGGCCTGGCTTTACCCTCAGTTTCTCAGCTGTTCGTTAGAGGGTTGGATTTGATGAGAAAGCAACTTTCACAATGTTTGTGGTTAGAGAGAAATGTAAGTTTAACCTAGCCAGGATGAACAAAAACAGTAAAGTGGAAACTGAAGTGCAGATGTTTCTCTGAGATTGTGTATCACTGATAGATAATAAGCCTTCACAAAAGAAAAATGAGTACAGAGTATTCATGAAAATGAATTGTTGTTTAATCATTGGTGCACTCTGAACTAACACGATCTTTAGGATCAAGGGTGCTGTATGATGTTGTGCATTTAACAAAGATATATTTTGCAAAAGGTGAAGTCCACCAAAGTCAAAAATATACATATTTGAGTTAGAGTTGAAGGACTGACTTTGACCAGACAACCCACATATTTTGAGTGAACACTTATCTCCCTGGAACATGGATGTCATAAATCCAAATAAAGATGAAAACCCTTGAAGATAATTGCCATACAAAAATCTATCTGCTTATTTTAAGTTAGAATGCAGTTAATGTGGTTTTAGCTCTTCAAGATGACATTGTAGATGAAGGGAATTTCTGGTACTGCAGCTGACAGAGATAAAGTACATTCAGCTGCTTCTTAGTGTCTTCCAATTAAGATGATTTTTCCTTAGAAAACAATATGTCCCATTCCATATTTTTACTTCCAAAGTAGAAGACTGATATTTTGCTTTGTTGATGGAATTTTTTACTCTCAAGTGTCCTTTCTTCTTTAATATTCTTTGAGCCAGGGTCTCTAAAGTGGTTGTTTATTAGAAACAGGTAAACAGCCCAGACATCTATAAGGAAAGAATTCTAAAAGAGTTCTCTAACTGAGAAATGTTACTGAAGGGTAAGGGTAAGTGTGGTGGGGGGTGGTGTTTGGTCCTCAAGCTCAAGTGTGATTCCTTTATTTGTGAATTGCTTGAATGCAAACAATGGATGTGTCTACACTTGTTTCATTTATTCAGCACTCTCTTCTTTTTCAAACTGTGTCCTATCTGCATGGTACCACAGAATCGAACAGGTGACTCTAAATTCTTCCTCCTGGGACTGTCAGATGATCCAGAGCTGCAGCCTCTTCTGTTTGGGCTGTTCCTGGCCATGTACCTGGTGACCATGCTGAGGAACCTGCTCATCATCCTGTCCATCATCTCTGACTCCCACCTCCACACACCTATGTACTTCTTCCTTTACAATCTGTCCCTGGCTGACATAGGTTTCAGCAGCACTACAGTCCCCAAGATGCTGGTGAACCTCCAGACATACAGCAAGTCCATCACCTATGCAGGCTGCTTAACTCAGGTCACGTTTTTTCCCTCTATTTGCAAGTTTGGAGAGTCTACTTCTGGCCGTGATGGCTTATGATTGGTTAGTGGCCATTTGTCAGCCTCTACACTACCTGGTCATCATGACCCCCCACCTCTGTGGCTTGTGTGTCCTGCTGTCATTTTTCATCAGCCTTTTGGTCTCCCAGCTGCACTACTTGATGGTGTCACAACTCACCTTCTGTGCAGATGTGGAAGTTCCTCATTTCTTTTGTGACCCTTCTCAACTCCTCAACCTTGCCTGTTCTGACACCTCCATTAATAACATATTGATGTATTTTTTTGGTGCTATCATTGGTGGTGTTCCAGTCTCAGGGATCCTTTTCTCTTACACTCGAATTGTTTCCTCCATTCTGAGAGTCCCATCATCAGGGGGGAAGTATAAGGCCTTCTCCACCTGTGGCTCTCACCTGTCAGTGGTTTGTTTATTTTATGGAACAGGCCTTGGGGTGTGCCTCAGTTCCACTGTGTGATCTTCCCTGAGGAAGGGTGCAGTGGCTTCAGTGATGTACACTGTGGTGACCTCCATGCTGAACCCCTTCATCTACAGCCTGAGGAACAGGGACATCAAGAGTGCTCTATGGAGGGTGATCAGAAGAATAGCCTAGTTTTATACCTATGGATCTTTCTCGGCTCACAGAGTGGAAATAATAGAAAAATCAAACATGTATAATAAGAAATTCTGAACCTGGAGGCTCATGGTGTATTTGTACCCATATGGATCTGGTCTCTGCCTACACATTTTTTCCTCTTAGCATAGCTGTAATGGATTCAGAGGTCCTTTGGACTCTGTACTTCAGTGAGAGTCCCTGCAGGTTTATGCACAGCCTGTCAGTTACCCCTCTCACTTTCCTGTGCATTACCCAGGACTCTTGGTCCTGAGCTGTCTTGATTGTATATTTACAAAACATCACAGCTTTCTCCTGTTTGGTATTTATTCTTTCTATAGTTTCCCCATGATTCTTCTCCATTTTTGCATATTTTTGCTCCTTCATGATTGTGGCCAGATGCTTGAGAAGATAGAGTATTTAATTTCTTTTCTGATCCAAGATATTTTGAAATTGAAATAGGATGGCATTAATACAAAATTTGAATAATTACTTATCAAATGGGGTATTCATAGAAAATCTGGGATGTATGGTTTCCAATATTCTGATAAATCTTTTTCCCATTCCATCTAACATCTCCTCATCAATTTCACAGCCAGACATGAGAGGACAAATATTGTATAATTTCACTTATGTGAGGCACCTAAAGTAGTAAAATCCATAGAGTCATAGAGTAGAATATTGGTTGTCAGCGTACAGGAGAAGAGGGAACAAGCAGTTAGCATTTAGTTGGGAAATAATGATTTTCATGTTTGCAAGATGAAAAGACTCATGGAGATGGATGGTGGTGATGGTTGTACAGCAATATGAATGTACTTAATTTCACTGAATGGGACGCTTAAAATGGTTAACATGGCAAATTTTCCATTAGATTATTTTATTAAATAAAAGAAATGATGTCATATTAGAGATGAGGGACATGTTGCTCCAAATGTCAGGTGTACCACTCAGCCCTCAGCATTACCTCCCATAAGGACCTGCCTCAGCTACCAAGGGCCACCATAACCAACGTCATGTCTCCTTCTCCATTTGCCTACATCCCATGATATTTAGCCCCTTGGCACCAGTTCCAACCAACTGTAAATATTCATCCTAGATCCAGAGCTCCCTGGTGATTTTAGGAGGCCTTTGATGGGCTTTAACTTGGCTTGATTTTCCCAGTGCCCTTAGTTGCTACAAAGTGATCACCAAACCACAGAGTGAGGGAACAGTGTCTGGAAGACTGTCTTCACTTCAGACACCAGGCACATGTTCAGAAGTCCCCAGGTCACCCTCACTTCAGATCAGCTGGCCCAAATTAAGGGACTCTCTTACTTTCAATGATTTGCTAGAATGACTCAAAGCAAGGGAATTCCCTCAGGTTCAATAATTCACCAGCTTGAGTCACAGAACTGAAGACAGTGCTAGTCTTATGATTATATTTTTCTTATAGCAAAAAATACAAAATAGGACTAGACAAAAGAAGATACACCTGGAGAAATATCTGTACATTCCCATAGGTAAACCTTGTTGTTGTCCTCTGCCCATGGGGTTCAAATCCATTACTTCATCCTGGCCACAATGTGAGACAACAGTCAGAGTTTTGCTAACCAGGTAGCACACCTGAGCTTCAGTGTCCAGAGATTTTATCTTGGCTTCATTTCATTGGTGGGATAAATTGAATCATTTCCC
Source organism: Phyllostomus hastatus (assembly GCF_019186645.2). Classification (NCBI taxonomy): domain Eukaryota; kingdom Metazoa; phylum Chordata; class Mammalia; order Chiroptera; family Phyllostomidae; genus Phyllostomus; species Phyllostomus hastatus. The sequence continues at coordinate 88,149 of NW_025333959.1, read as the reverse complement.
ATTTGGTTGAACTCACAGTCCAGGCTTTCTCCCAAGACACTGGACTGACATCAGTTTCCCTAAAGCACCAACCCTTCACATACCTGCTTGGTCTCTTTGGCACAACCAATTGCCAATTTCAGTCATCTCATTAGCATAAAGTATCAAGTATGGTCAATGGCGTCCCCTCCAATAATCACTTCTATCACTAGCTAAATTTCAAGTGCTTAAAGGTTACCTCCCAGGACCTGGGGAAAAGGTCATATGTCTGTGTAAATGAGGACAAGTTAATTCCCACACATGTGCTCTTCCACAGGTGTTGATTCCAGGGGCACTACCTGGTAACCATCCTGCATGCTCATCGCAATCTCTGAGTCTCTTGGAGGAAGCCAACTTGGGATATCTCCTTACTAATAAAACAATTTTTGGATGATGTTAAGACAATTCCAAGGTAGTTTTAAAAAGTAGTCAGCAATGCTTTATAAATTAGAAGCCTGGTGCTTGGCTCAGTGATGGAAAATTCAAAGAGAGGAGCTGAGGTATTGAAATTTCAGGGTAGTAGGTAGGTCCCCATAGAAAATCTTAATGAATCTAGAAATCCAAACTCAGGAATGCTTGATACAAAGGGAGAACACAGTTTGAGATAATAAAATCTGCATGAGTATTATACTTCAAAAATGTTTATTTAAAAATACTAAACCTTAGAGTGTAAATAAAATATGAGTTAAGGGTGATAATTTATTTGGCCTGTCATCTTCTTGAAATTTCTAGAGGCCCTAAGTTCCTATCAGAAGCACCCACTTGGTCCTGATTTTTGTTCCAAGTTTGGTCAGATTCTCCTGATTCTGCTGTTTAGGTTCAGAAAGCATTGAGAATATGAGAGTGTCTAACACTAATGATATTGTTCTCCTCCGAAGAGGTATTTGAACACCTGAGGCATGTACCAAGTCTTGTCCATTAGAACACAGAGATGTACAGAGAGGTGACCTGAAAGAGTGGAAGGAGCTTGAACTGCAAGCTGGCTGACATACTACTTAACTCTCTTCCTGTTTCCTCTCTCAAAATTCATGAGAATATAGCTGCTCAGATTTTCTGGCGATTTGTATTTTCTATTCTTGCAAGAGTGTTCTAAAAGGCTTCTGAATGTTCACTTTCTCCCCTTTTACATGGAAGCCAGTTTTTGTTTTTGTTTTTGGTGTAACTAAAACTCCTTGCCAAGGTCTATAAACTCTTCATGGTTTAGTTTCTTCTATCCCTTTCCAACTCCATCACTGGTCGATGGTCCATTTATAGGCATTCTGTGGGAGCTTATACATGCTAAATTTCAGGTCCTGCTCCAGACCTGCTGAATCAGAGCCTCTGCAGGTGGAAACCACTACAAGTGATTTTGTTGCATGCTAAGTTTGTTTACACTTATGGTCTTTCTTGTAGTTCTTCAAACAGACCATGTTCTTTGTAACCTGAAGACCATTAAAGTTAATTATCTACGTCTAGCATGTTTTTCCTCTTCTTTGCTCAACTTTCCACTTAAATATCAGCAATTGAAGATGCATAACCAGTACCCTGGCTGGTGCAGCTCAGTTGATTGAGTGCCGGGCTGTGAACAAAAGTGTTGTTGGTTTGATTCCCATCAGGGCACATGCCTGGGTTTAGATCCAGGTCCCTAGTAGTGGGTATGTGAAAAGCAACCACACATTGATATTTCTCTCACTTTCTTTCTCCCTTCCTTCTACTCTCTCTAAAAATAAATAAATAAAATATTTTAAAAAAGATGCATTACTATCTATCTGAATTCTTCTGATGTTCTCTCCATCCAGTTATTCTGCATTCGTCTTGTGTTGTCATTACCTCCTCAGTGAACTCACATGTTTTGAATAGTATAAAAAAATCTTATACCTTGCTGTATCAATTATTCTGTCCCAAATTAACCTGATTCAGGTCTTTAAGTAAGTGAGTTTTGGTCCTCTCTCAATCCAAAGTCTTTTGTGAAACATGATTTCATTAGCATAAACAGTCAAGACATTGGGCACTTCGCAGTCATAAAGATTCTTCAGTAAAAACTAGTTATAAAGAAATTTGTATAATAGATGTTGATTATAGCAAAGAGAAATTGCATGAGACATAGTCAAACATGTAAGGAGACTTCATTTAAAACTATACAATGGGGGTCAAGATGATTGCAATAAGGGAGAGAGATTGAACTCAACTCCACTGAAAGAAATGGCAGGAGGATTTTTAAAATGGTGTGATTTCACTTATATGAAATTTACAGAACAGGTAAATCCATAGAAACCATAATCCATAAGTGCTTAAAAAGCCATCATATCCAAAGTCACTTACAGAGAATGGATGATAAGCAAAATTCAATGTGATGAAGAAGTGGGATTTCTTTTTCTTTTTATTTCTTTTTATTCTTGTTCAGGTACAGTTTTCTGCCTTTTTCCCCCACTCCAGCCCAACACCCCAGCCTTTCCTACCTCCCTTCCATTTTCATCCCCCAACCCATTATTGTCCATGTGTCTTTTATAATTGTTCCTACAAACCCTTCACCCTTTAACCTGACATTCCCTCCCTTCTCCCCTCTGATCAATGTCAGCCTGTTCTCAATTTCATTGTCTTTGGTTATATTTTGCTTGTTTGTTTCTTTTGTTGATTAGGTTCCTGTTAAAGGTGAGATCATATGGTATTTGTCTTTTACCACCTGGCTAATTTCACTTAGCATAATGCTTTCCAGTTCCATCCATGCTGTGGCAAAGGGTAGGAGCTCCTTCTTTCTTTCTGCTGCATAGAATTCCATTGTGTAAATATACCATAGTTTTTTGATCCATCCATTCATTTACTGATGGTCACCAAGGTTGTTTCTAGCACTTGGCTATTGTAAATTGTGCTGCTATGAACATTGGGGTGCATAGGTTCTTTTGGATTGCTGTTTCAGGGTTCTTAGGATATAATCCTAGCAGTGGAATTTCTGGGTTAAAAGGCAGATCCATTTTTAGTTTTCTGAGGAAATTCCATACTGTTTTCCATAGTGGTTGCACCAGTCTGTAATCCCACCAACAGTGCACTACGGTTCCCTTTTCTTCACAACCTCTCCCACACTAGTTGTGTGTTGCTTTGTTTATGGTGGCCATTCTGAGAGGTGAGAGGTGGTATCTCATTGTGGTTTTAATTTGCATCTCTCTGATAGCTAGCGATTTTGAGCATCTTTTTATATGTCTCTGGATCCTCTGTGTGTCCTCCTTGAAGAAGTGTCTGTTCAAGTCCTTTACCCATTTTTTAATTGGGTTGCTTGTCTTCTTAGTTGGAGTCGTGTGAGTTCTTTATATATTTTGGAGATTAAACCCTTGTGTGAAGTATGATTGGCCAATATGTTTTTCCATATTGTTGGTTCTCTTTTTATTTAATATGGTTTTCTTTAGCTGTGCAGAAGCTTTTTATTTTGATGAGATCCAATTTGTTTATTCTTTCCTTGATGCCCCTTGTTCTAGGGGACATATCAGTAAAAATACTGCTGCATGATATATCTGAGATTTTCCTGCCTTTGTTCTCCTCTAGGACTTTAATGGTGTCACGACTTATACTTAAATCTTTTATACAGAAAAGGTGGATTTTTTTTAGACAGCTGCTTTTATCCCTGTCAGCTTAGAATCACAGGATCAGTGTTCCCCTTACAGAATATAGAGCTTTCTCCCAAGAACTTTTTGTAGAGCCCTCTTCATATCCCTGTTCCGCAGGCTGTAGATGAAGGGGTTCAGCATTGGGGTGACCACAGTGTACATCAGTGAGGCAATCATGCCCCTCCAGGAAGTTCCATCAGACCTGAGATACACACCAAGGCCTGTTCCATAGAATAAAGAAACTGTGGACAAGTGAGACCCACAGGTAGAAAAGGCTTTATATTTCCCATCTGCTGATGGGATTGTCAGGATTGAGGAAACAATTCGAACATAGGAGCAAAGAATCCCTGAGAAGGGAACAATGCCAAGAAGGGTAGCCCCTATGTAGATCAGGATATGATTGATGAGTGTGTCTGAGCAGGCTATGGTGAGGGCCTGAGCAAGTTCACAGTAAAAGTGTGAAATCTCCCAGTTGGTACAGAAAGACAGCCGCAATGTCAACAGACTCTGGGTCAGGGAGTATGTTATGCTGATGAACCAGGACATGAGAACCAGCAGGCCACAGAGGTGGTGGTTCATGATGAGTGTGTAGTGTAAGGGGTGACAGATGGCCACAAACCGGTCACAGGCCATCAGTGTAAGGAGAAGAGTGTCCATAACTCCAAAAATATTAATAAAACACATCTGGATGATGCAACCTGCATAGGTAATGACTTTGCTTTGTGTCTGGATGTTCACCAGCATCTTTGGGATGGTGGTGGAGGTGAAACAGATGTCAGCCAAGGAAAGGTTGGAGAGGAAGAAGTACATTGGCGTATGGAGGTAGGAGTCAGAGGTGATGGTCAGGATGATGAGCAGGTTTCCCAACACAGTGATCAGGTACATGGACAGAAACATACAGAATAAGATGGGTTGATGCTCTGAGTCTTGGGAAAATCCCAGAAGTATAAAATATGACACTCGTGTTTGATTTCCTGCTTCCATACTGCTGACATATCAGCTAGATCATTGAGAAAAGAAAATAGCATGAAATAGACACTGAACATGTAATGGGGAATAAATACACTCTACTTATATAAAGCCACCCATAATAATCCTAATAAATGTTAAACCCAGCATGTTACTCCAACCTGAATTTCTACCTCAAAGTTAGATCTTGCATGTTAAATTATTATTTTTTTTTAGTTAGCAGTTTCAGTTCCTGTGTGAATCTAAGGAGCAGGCTGACCTCAAGGTCTCAGCCAATGCCAACAGCCCAGACACAAGAATGCAACTGAGATAAGCCAGAAAGCCAAATCCAGGATGCTGCCCATGAAAATTCATAATGGGACCATGAACCACACCACCTGCATGCCCACGGCCCTTCCTTGATCTCTTTGGTCTGCTTTCTCTCTCCCTACTTATAAAAACCTTTGCCTGCAATGAGATGTTAAGATTGGCTTTGGAGCTAGGGGTCCCCATATTTTCATGTGGCAGCACTTGAATAAACCTCTTTCCTTTCAATAGCACCTGTTGCATAAAGTTGGCTTTTGTTGTAGCAGGCAGCCGAACTGGGACTGGATCCAGATGGGCCTAAATTACCTCTACTTTTTAAATTTCTTGAAGTAGGGACTTCCAGCCAAGATGGAGGTGTAGCTAGATACACTTTGTCTCCTTGCACAACCAAAAGAAGGACAACAACATATTTGAAAACAAAAAATAACCACAACTGCCATAAAATTGAACTATGTGGAAGTCTGACAACCAAGAAGTTAAAGAAGAAACATTTATTCAGATTGGCAGGAGGGGTGGAGGCAGACACCTGGGGCAGGGAGGGCATGTGGCAAGGCACTGGCTGGAGGAATGGGTGGGTGAGGTGATGACTGGTGGACTACATGGTTCCACATTTGCATGAGTATAAACTAGGAGGAGCAACTGGGTAGTGAGACAGACCATGCAACCCATGGTTCCAGTGTGGGAAAAGAAAGCCTCAAAACCTCTGGCTGTAAAACTCTGTGGGGGTTGACATGGTAGGAGAAACTCCTAGTTTCACAGGAGAATTTGTAGGAGAGACCCACTGGAGAGTCGTACAACACACACAAACCCACCCACCTGGGAATCAGCACCAGAAGTCACCAGTTTGCTTGTGGGTAGTGGGGGAAGTGACTGAAAGCCCTCTGAGAGCTGAGCAAGCAGCATTGTTCTCTTTTGGACCCCTGCCCCACATACAGTGCCACAGTGCAGCTATGAGGGTTGCCTAACCCTGGTGAATACCTAAGGCTTTGCCCCTTACAATGTAACAGGTACTCCAAAACAAAGGAATAGGGCCCAAATGAAAACATAGATCAAAACTCCGAAAATCAAACTAAATGATGAAGTGATAGTCAACCTATCAGATGCAGAGTTCAAAAATTGGTAATCAGGATGATCACAGAAATGGTTGAGTGTGGTTGCAAAATAGAGAAAGAAGCGAAGGCTATGCAAAGTGAAATAAAGAAAAATATAGAGAGAATCAAGAGTGAATGGAAGGAAATCAGGACTCAAATCAATGATTTGGAGCAGAAGGAAAATAAACATTCAACTAGACCAGAATGAAGAAACAAGAATTCAAAAGAATGAAGAGAGGCTTAGGAATCTCTGGAACTGCTTTAAATGTTCCAATATCCAATCATAGGGAAGCTGGAAGGAGAAGAAGAACAAGAAATTGTAAACTTATTTAAAAACATTATGAAGGAAAACTTCCCCAATCTGGCAAAGGAAATAGTGTTCCAGGAAGTCTAGGAAGGTCAGAGAGTCCTAAAAAAGTTGGACCAAGGAGGAACACACAAGGCACATCATGATGACATTACCCAAGTTTAAAGATAGGGGGAGAATCTTAAAAGCAGCAAGAGAAAAGGAGAGAGTTATCTACAAAGGAGTTCCCATCAGACTACAGCTGATTTCTCAAAAGAAACCTTGCAGGCAAGAAGGGGCTGGAAAGAAGTATTCCAAGTCATGAAAGGCAAAGACCTACATACAAGATTACTCTATCAAGCAAAGCTATCATTTAGAAAGGAAGGGCAGATAAAGTGCTTCCCAGATAATGTCAAGTAAAAGGAGTTCATCATCACCCAGCCCTTATTATGTGAAATGTTAAAGGGCTTTATGGTGAAAAAGATGATAAAAAGTATGAACAGTTAAATGACAACAAACTCACCGTTATTAACAACTAAACCTTAAAACAAAAACAAAAACAGACTAAGCAAACAACTAGAACAGGAACAGGATCACAGGAATGGAGATCATATGGAAGGTTATCAGTGGGGAAGGTGGGAGAAGGGGGAAAAGATGCAGGGAATAATAAGCATAATTTGTAGATACAAAATAGAGAGGGGGAGATTCAGGAAAGTATAGGAAATGGAGAAATCAAAGAACTTATATGTAGGACCCATGGACATGAACTAAGAGGGGGAATGTTAGTGGGAGTCAGGGTGCAGGGCAGAGAGGAATAAAGAGGGAAAAATGGGACTACTGTAATAGCATAATCAATGAAAGTCACTTAAAAATAAAAATAAAATCTAAATAAATAAATTTCTTGAAGTACGTGGGCATAAAACTGTAATAACAAAATTTAGGAATTCTATATTGTTTTATTTGTTACATGCAACATATCATATTGTTGATCAACCCTTGGTTATTGTCCTCTGGAACCCTTATCTATCTTCTTTATCCCAGGATTATAATTATCAGTAAACAGCAACTTTGGAGCTTAGAGATAAAATGGTTTATATTCACTCTAACACAAAAATGAAACATGAGGTCTTGTGAACTCAGTAACTTGATCTGGGCTTTCTTTCCCCTCTAGGATTCATGAAAGGGTCAGATAACCATGTCTTGGAGGTGAGAAAATTTCAGAAAATATCTCAAATATCTGGACAGATGTTTGAAGGATGAGTAGAATGTAGATTCACTTCTTGTATATTTCACTTGACAAAATACGTTTCATCTGTGAAGTTAAGGGTTTGTTTAAAATGTTCAAGGGAAGAGCCGACATCAAGGCTTAAATTATTTCAATACTCTAAGACACTACTTCAAAGGTCACAAACAGAATTTTGAGTCATGTTGTCTATCCTATTCATTAAATACTGGGGGTGATGGGGAGTGGGGAGCAAAATTGCCCAGGATTTTAACAGAACCTGAAAGGATGAGAGTTGGATTTGACACTCACATAGGGTGCTGCTTACAATGGGGCTGGAAACATGGGTGCACTCATTCACAGCCCACCTATTTTCTCCTCTCTTCACCCCAGGTGTTTAAAGTCCTATAAGCAGGCACAGAGGGATGGGTCCTATAACCAGGGACAAGGAATAGCATAAACCCATTCAGTGATCTCCAGTGTTCTATTTTTCCTTGTTATAAGTGTTTTCCTATACTTGCTATTCCATAATGCCCCTAACTACAATGGAGGCTGTCAATATTGTCAGTCTTCTTAGGTATAAAAACCAAAGTGGGAGGAGAAAGCAGAGGATTGAAAGGTCCAAAATTCCAGATATAAAGTAAATAAGTCATGGGGATGTAATATATGGCTGGTAACTATAGTTAACACTGTATTGCATGTTTGAAAGTTGCTAGGGAAGTATATCTTAAAAGTTCTCATCACAAGAAAGAAATTTCTATAAGAATGTAAGATGACAGATGGTAACTAGACTTATTGGGGAGATCATTTGCAATATATACAAACCCCAAATCATTATATTGTACACCAGAAACTAATATAATGTTATATGTCAATTATATCTCAATTAAACAAACTCAAAATTGGATATTGTCCCTGAAATGATAAAAATGGCCATATCATATGCAATTTGTTTAGCAATGGATGAATATCTTTGTTCTGACTCTTTGGAGTAGGGGCAGTTTGGAATCATCTCTGGTTGTCTTTGATCATGTGGGAGATATTTGAAGCAAACTGTCAGGATACATTTCTACAGTATAATATCTTGCAAAAAATTATCTTGTGTTTGAATAAGTGTGGCTTGTTGAGTTGCACTGGATTTTTTCTTATTGAGCAGAATAGGGGAGAGTACATGGGAGATGTCTGAGATTCTGGATATTCCCTAATGTGCTGTGTGTGTTAACAGCATCAACTGCATTGGAAAAGAGGAAACAATTTCATTGCTTACCAGACTATTTCAGGGACTTCCTTCCTGGTCTCCAGTTTCACCTTTGATTCCTCCACATGTCCATCTGATTGAGATTTCCAAATAGAAATCGGATCCTGTCACTCCCTTACCTAAAGTCTTTGAAATGGCTTTTAAAAAAATTTTTATTGTTGTTCAAGTATAGTTTTCTGCCCTTTACTCTCATCCCAGCCCACTGTCCCATCCCTCCCCATCTCCCTCCCATTTCCACCCCTCTCCTGGTTTTTATCCATGTGTCCTTTATATTTGTTCCTGTAAACCTTTGTGCCACCTGCTGAAAACATCCAAAGTCCTTGGTATATCGTGATTCCACTTTGACACCCTAGCCTTATTTCTCACCACCTCTCATTTTTTATTCTAAATTCTGATTATTCTACAAAGGTTTTCTTTTCCAAAAGGGCCATACTGCCTTACATGTCTGAAATTTGTCAAGATCTTCTCCCTTTGCCTAAACCTCCCTCTACTTCCTTCTCTTCATTCCTAGCATTCCTAGCATTCCTGGCATGGCACAGGCTCTCACCTGGTTAGGTAATTCCCAACCACATCAGTTCTCAATGCTAGTTGAGTTCTTAGTGCAAAAGAGACTCCTTGCATTGGTTTGGTAGTAGAATTAATAAAAAGATGAGCTACAAACCAATATTATTTCATTGCTGCAGCTCATTATATAGTCTTTGGATGTCCACTACCCCAAAACTCTTAGCAATTCCTACCCACAGAAGGTTACTATATAGAGAGAGGATAAATAAGGTGGTGATGGAGAAAGAGAGAGTGAGGCAAAGGGAATATAAAGTTACTGGTCATTAAATAGCATTGTCCTCCTCTCAGTGCTGGGCAACACACATTCCCAATGTTGATTCCTATCAGGTCCAAACAACTCAGCCTATTTTCTCTTGTTCTTGGATCTCACCTGGGCTCCTTTTCCAAATAGCATCAGCAACTGCTTCTGCAAAGCCTTTGTCTGAAATACCTGTGCACACATCCCTGACTTTCTATCCTAATTATCTGGAGGCACAAACAAAGATGACTGAGAGACTAAACAGGGAAATGTCAAATGTATGAACAATTTCACAAAGGATAATGGTCAAACATTTTTTCCCTGAGATTATATATGAGGACATCCATCATCTTTTAATCCCCTTCCTGAAAGTCCCTCAGCATTCACATTCTCAGTCCTTTTTCTTGCATGCAAAACTGCTAAATACTCTTTTCCCTGTATGAGCAGACATGGCTTCCTTTGTGCTCTGTCCCCAAACACGTGAAGATCCACTTTCCAGGAGAGAGTAGCAATGGGAAAGTGAATGAAGACACCCATTTTTTCCCTTTGGTTCCAGGACCCCCAGGACCTGGCAAGGAGAGAACCAGAGGTAGGCAGAGACTGGACCAATGCCCCCTCTCTCCACCTTCCCAGTGCTACTTTAAGTATCATCTCTTGTCTGACTCTCATGCTTTTGGGTTGATATGCAAACATCCTGGTGTAATTTCTGTCCTTACAAGTACAGCAGGTCCTCAAATAACATTGTTTCATTCAATGTTGTTTTATTATAAGGTTGATGAGATGCTATAAGAATGTAACTCTTCTGTGTAGTCATTAGACTAACTTATACTAAAATGGGTTTAGTTACATGTTGTTCCTCAGTTCCAAGAAGCTATTGAAGACACTAAGGGAGGACCTAGTGTATTTCATGAGGTCCATGGAGGACAGTATTAAAATACTTTCAGGACCTTTGCTGCTTGGAGGAATGGTTAAAGAAGAGGGTCAGCCTCTGAAGCTGACCATGGTGTCAGATGCATATTGCTTCCTCTGAGGGAGGGTGCAGAGCCCAAGCAAACCTTCCAGGTTAAGAAGGTAAGTGTGTTTGATAAAGGTATGAGATGGGTTTTTGCTAAGATTGTCAAGTATTGCTTCCTCAAGACAAATAAAAAGATTGAGACAGTGTAAAATATTCAATGAAAATAATAATGAAGAAGAGGGAGAGAAACTAATGAGAAATAATTTTGTTCTGATGGACAAAGCCAGGGGTCTGGCTGCTCCAGGGCTGGCTGTTAGTTTCTTGGAAGTGAAATGTACCACAGTGATGTTTTTCCACTCAAGTCCCACCTGGAGTTGCAGAAGCAGCTGAATTATGATTTAAAGTGTTGTGAGAAGAATAATGACATTCATCTTAACAAGTTTCCCACATATTAGAAACTTTAACATTAGGACCAGAGGTTAGAAATCAAAATTGGAGGATACAGGCATTTGCCAATTATACTTTTCTCTCTACTGATGCACCAGATAGTGTGTTCTCTTCTGTTTCTAGTAGCTAATGGTGACGGGCAGCCTTGTTGAGCCATGTCAGGGGGTAGAGAATTGAACTAGGCCTTTTGTCACACACTGAAGAACTCCTGGAAGCCACTCAACAAAAAGGGCTCCCTTGGGACAGGCTAAGTGTCAGCTATTGGGTTTTCAATCTCAGGGAGCCCACCTTCTAGAGATTGATGCACAAACAGGTCATTGTAATACAGTGACTTAAATGGTAAGATAAAGACAATCTGGAGAGATGGATACTGAGAGGAGTCCCAAATTCAGCCTGGAGTGATGGAATCAGGGAAGAATTCCTGGAGGAAGAGGTCCCTGGGCAAGAAGTTACACTGGTGGACTAATAAATAGGAGCTTCACTAAGAGAAAATAGAGCAGGGGAAAGACCATGAGTAAGAGGCAGCATGGAACAGAGCTCTTTGAGCCATTAGCTAAAGCACACAGTGGGGGACAGGGATGATAAAGAATTAGGTTGGAGAGATGACCACATCCCTGCGAACCTTGAAAAGAGTACTAAATAAAAGATGGCGCTGTGGAGGAAGTGCAAGCAAAGGAGGGTCATGATTTGTATCACAATTTCCTCTGGTGTCCTGAGTGAAAGATGGATTTAAAGGTGACAAAACTGAGGGCAACGGAAATTGGGTACTGAATTCTAACATCATGAATTTGAAGAACCCAGTCACTTATTTCAAATAAGAGAAGCAAATGTCAAAATAGGTGAAGAAATAATTCTGATCTTGCTAATGTTTCATGTTCCTGCTTAAGGATGAGATTAGACACCCAAGTGGAGTCAAGGGAAACTATGAGAAAGGGACATACCAGTTCTAGTGTTTCCCAGAATTTCCAGAGCTGAAGGGTAAGACATCAATAAGGGCCTAGATGTTGGACTTTTGTACATCCTTCACTTTCCCTCTCTCACCCACCCAATCCTAGTCTTCATACACTGTGGCCCTAGACACCAGGGACCTCAGACCTCTCATTCTTGAAGGTCCCTAATGAGAGCAATGGGTAAGGGTGCAGGAGAAGGGGAAGGGTAGACCCTTTCTGAGAAACAGGGGATGTTCCTAAGTAAATGAGGCTGGTGAAGAAGAATTAAGATTTGTCTAGGTTGAATGAAGTTGGAAGTGCTGGAGCTATTGGGCCAGGTAACAAGGGAGAAGAAGATCAAGACTTCACTGTCACTGTCATTTTAAAATCTTTTATGCATGTCAGTAAAGTCTTACTGTTTTCTTCATACACATTTTGTTTATTTCATGTTACGTTTTTTTCCTTAGGTATTCTGAAGTTCTTATGATCATAAATGGTTTCTTTTTTTCTTTATATGCTCTAATTGATGTTTGTTATGGAATAGGAATTTTTTTGATGTTTGTTCATTGATCTTTTATTGCACTGTCTTCTTGACTCTTGTATTAGTACCAATAAATTGTCATGATGCTAAAAAATAAATAAATAAAAAGACTTCACTGTAAAGGACCTAAAGCTCTATCAGTACCTGGGGGCATCTATTTGCACACCAAAGATTAATGACTGTACCTCTACACAGTATGAATGTGGGAAGTGTGATGGTGTCAAAGGGGACTGGTGGTTTACCTCTGCCTCCCCATTCCTATAATTTCCATCAACAATCTAGCCAAATAACAAATCACTGAAGGAGAATGTCATTACACATTGGCAACTTCAAACAAGGAGTCTAGCCATACACCCTCCCAAGCAAGTAACCTCTAGAGCTCATTCTCCATAGTCAGCACAGGGTTTCCCCTGCCCTGTGCTTAACAATAGTCAATACCCTATACACTCTACCACTCCCTTTTATTAATTGCTACAACACTTACTGGGCTCTGAAGGTTTGACAATGTGGATCTTGTTCTTTCATGGAAGGTGGGTGATGGAAAAGGAAGGTCTGTCCTTCATAATGGCAAGAATTCAGAGCCTGGCATGTGGGACAGGGCCTGGCTGTGTCTGCTGGAGAAGGCATGAATGTCTTGGGTCTGGCACATGAGAGCCTAGGTGACTGACTGTAAGTTGATATGTTACAGGTTAATAGGCCCTGGGGGCAGATTCCCCTCTGAAGCTTGTTAGACAATTTGAGCAATGCCTCTTTCATTCCCTGATTAGGTGACTCCTCAGGGGCAGGGTCACAAAGGAAGGTGTCTCTGTCTTACCAATTCCTTATGTCTGAGAGACTAACAGTGAGACCAGCTGTGATTCTCTTCCTCTGGATCCCTTTCCTCTGGGAAGAGTCATTCTAGTCTTCCTTGGATCTCTTCTTGGAAAAATGTGTCATCATTTTCTTTTTAAAATATTTATTTATGTCTTATTTATTTATTTGAGTGAGAGGAAGGGAGGGAAAAAGAGAGGGAGAAAAACATCAGTTGATTTCCACTTGTAGGCACCTAGTGAACTCCATACCCAGGCATGTGTGCAATGATCTGTAATGGGACTGGCGGGCTTTCATTTTGAAGGATGCTGCCCAACCAACTGAGCTATACCGGTCAGTGCCAGCTTTCATCATTTTCCAACTCATAGTTTCCTCATTGGATAGATTGTTGAATAGTAAAGTGTCCTAGGATTCACTAGGGGATGGCTCTCAAGCTTTAGCTTGCACTGAGATGATCTTGAGCATTTCTCAGAACAGATTTCAGAATCTCATTCCCTAATTTCCGCCTTTGTGGACCCGAGTTTGGATCTGAGCATTTGAAATTTTTACAAAGTCCAAGTTTTGCTGATTTGTATTATATTCCACTGAGACTCATTTCTCTTGGACAATGGTTCATAATTTTGGCTTTATCAAGATATCAAATGAAACTCTTGTTAATATATATATTTCCAGACTTATATTTTTCCTAGACTTATCTTGTCAACATCTCTAGGGGGAGAGCCCCAGAACCTACATTTAAAAGAAAATTTCAATGGTTTTACTTTACTTTACACATATATACACACACATATATACATGATATATATATTATCATGGCTATGTGTGTTTATATAGATAAAGTGTTATGTATATGTGCCATTTTAACCATGTTTAATGTACAATTTTGTAGTGTTAAGTATATTTACAATATCATGAAAACATTACCAGTGTCTATTTCCACACCTTTTTCATCATTCCAAAGAGAAGCTCTATGCTTATTAAACACCAACTCCCCATTCTTCTCACCCCTCCACATTGAAACCTTTATTCTACTTCTACCTCTATGAATTTGCTTATTTTAGGTACCTCATAAAAGTGAGCTCATATGATACCTATCCTTTTGTGTCTGGCATATCTCACTTAGCAAAATGGTTTCAAGTTTCAACTACATTGCACATGATTCAGAATTTCATTCTTTTAAAAATTTGAATAATATTCCATTGCACATATATTTCATGTTGTTGGACATGGAATGTTGCATAATATTCATCTGTTGATGGACACTTGGATGGTTTTCATATCTTGGGTAATTCTGCTATGGACATTGGCCTGCAAGAATCTCTGTGAGTTGTTTCTTTTTAATTGTTTTGAGCACCTACCTAGACATTGATTGATGGGTCCTGAGAAACTACTTTTAAAAGCATGCCAAGAATCAGGTGTTTAAGGGACACTGTCTTAGGACCTTGAACAATAAATCCTGGAGAGGCCCAATGACCTCCCTTCTGCACTTTAAAACAAAGGTTACTGTAAGAAAGACACTACATAATGATAAATGGAGCAATATAACAAGAGGATATAACTCTTGAAAACAATTATTCACCCGACTTAGGAGCACCTAAACATATAAAGTAAATCTTGATGGACATAAATGGAGAGATGGATACTAAAGCAGTCAGAGTAGGGGATTTTAACACCCATTGACATCAATGAACACATTGTGCAGACGGAAAATCACAAGGAAACAGCAGCCAGCAGCCATAAAAGACACACCAGATCAGATGGATTTAATGGATATCTTCAGAGCATTCCACCCCAATGAGCAAAATATACATTCTTTTCAAGGGCACATGGGAAGTTGTCCTGAACAGACCACATGTCAGGATACAACTCAAGTCTCATGAAATTTAAGACAATTGATATCACATCAATCATCTTCTTCAAACATAATGATATGAAACCAGAAAACAATCACAAGAAGAAAAACTGGAAAACACACAAAGACATGCAAGCTAAATAACATGCTACTAAACAATAAGTGGATTAAGGGTACGATCAAGGAAAACATTTTTAAAAAACCTTGAAACAAATGAAAATGAGAACAGAACAACCCAACATCTATGGGGCACAGTGAAAGAAGACCTAAGAGGGGAATTCATAGCATTATAGGTCTACCATGAGGAACTAGAACAACCTCAAATAAGGAATCTTCCTTTACATTTAAAAGAACTAGAAAAAGAACAGCAAATGAAGCCCCAAGTGAGCAGAAGAAATAAATGATAAAGATTGGAGCAGAAGTAAGTGCAAACAAGTTTGTTTTTGTTTTTGTTTTTAAGGTTCAGTTGTTAATAACTGTGAGTTTGTTGTCATTTAACTGTTCATATTTTTTATCTTCTTTTTCTTAGATAAATCCCTTTAACATTTTACATCATAAGGGCTGGGTGATGATGAACTCCTTTTACTTGACCTTATCTGGGAAGCACTTTATCTGCCCTTCCTTTCTAAATGAAAGTTTTGCTGGATAGAGTAATCTTGTATGTAGATCTTTGCCTTTCATGACTTGGAATACTTCTTTCCAGCCCCTTCTTGCCTGCAAGGTTTCTTTTGAGAAATCAGCTGTAGTCTGATGGGAACTCCTTTGTAGATAACTCTCTCCTTTTCTCTTGCTGCTTTTAAGATACTCTCCCTATCTTTAATCTTGGCTAATGTAATTATAATGTGTCTTGGTGTGTTCATCCTTGGGTCTAACTTCTTTGGGACCCTCTGAACTTCCTGGTTTTTCTGATAGTCTATTTTCTTTGTCAGATTGGGGAAATTCTCCTTCATTATTTTTTCAAATAAGTTTTCAGTTTCTTGCTCTTCCTCTTCTCCTTCTGGAACCTCTATGATTAGGATGTTGGAATGTTTAAAGATGTCCTAGAGGTTCCTAAGCTTCTCCTCATTCTTTTGAATTCTTGTTTCTTCATTCTGTTCTGGTTGAATGGTTACTTCTTCCTTCTGGTCCAAACCATTGATTTCAGTCCCGGTTTCCTTCCTGTCACTATTGGTTCCCTGTAGATTTTCCTTTATTTTGCTTTGGGTAACCTTCATCTGTTCCTTAATTTTGCAACCAAGCTTGATCAGTTCTGTGAGCATCCTGATTACCAATGTTTTGAACTGTGCATCTGATAGTTTGGCGATCTCTTTGCCACTTAGTTGTATTTTCCTGGAGATCTGTTCTTTCATTTGGGCCATTTTTTTTTTCTCTTGGCATGCCTGTTAAATAGTAAGGGGTGGAGCCTTAGGGGTTCACTAGGGCAGGGCAACCTGCATAGATGCCTTGTGGTGCTGTATGTGGGAGAGGGGGTTGAGAGGAAACAATGCTGTTTGCTGTGCCCTCTGCCGGTGTTCAGTCACTTCCCCCACTACCCACAAACAAATTGGACATTTCTGGTGCTGACTGCTGGGTGGGAGGGTTTGTGTATGTTCTAGGACCTTGTGGGTCTCTACAACAAACTCTCCTGTGAGGCTTGGAGTCTCCGATCACTGCTTCAACTTCCACAGGTGTTTTCAGTCAGAGGCTTTGAGGCTTTATTTCTTCACACTGGAACCCTGGGTTGTGCAGTCTGTCTCGCTCCCCAGTTGTTCCTCCTGGTTTATCTGCACATGAATGTGGGAACACTCAGTTCACCAGCCACTGCCTTGCCAGGTCCACCAGCCCCAGCCTGCCCTCCACCCCAGTCCTCCAGCTACTGCCTTGTTGCAAGTCCTCTCTGCCCGGCTGCCTGTCTCCACCCCTCCCACCGGTCTAGATGAATGTTTCTTCTTTAACTTCTTGGTTGTCAGACTCCATACAGTTTGATTTTCTGGCAGTTCTGGTTGTTTTTTGTTTGTAAACATGTTGTTGTCCTTCTTTTGTTTGTGCAAGGAGACACATAGTATCTACCTATGCTTCCATCTTGGCCTGAGGTCTCCTTTTGAATTTTTTGAAGGATAGGTGTCATTTCTTTTTGAAATGTTGGGTAGATTACCTGTGAAGACATCAGGTCATGACTTTTGTTTGTTGGGGGTTTGTTGTTGTTTTTTTATTACTGCTTTATGTTCATTAGTTGTAAATCTGTCTATTCAGAATTTCTGATACTTCCTGATTCAGTTTTAGAAAATTGTGCATTTCTGACTTATGGCCAAGATGGAGGCGTAGGTGGACACACTGTACCTCCACGCACAACCAATATTGGAACAACAACAATTTAGAGGCAGAATAACACCCAGAACTGACAGAAAATTTATTTGAATGGAAGTTGGACAGCCAAGAAGTTGAAATAGAGCCATTCATCCAGACCGGTAGGAAGGGCAGAGAGGAGCAGCTGGGCGCGGGGCGCGGCAAGGAGAACAAGGAGAATTTGGCACACAAGGCAACTGGGAGTGCATAAGGTATCTGGGGTACACAAGATCGCAGCGGGTGGACCCTGAGTAAACAAGCGGCAGCTGGCAGACCCAGTGAGGCGGCAATTGTGGAGCAGGGTAGAGTGCACAACCAAGGATCCCAGGGAGGGAACTGAGGTCCCACGGAGAACGGAGCTACTGCCATTGTTCCCTCTCGACCCTGCCCTCACACACAACATCACAATCTAGTGACTGGGGCGCCCAGCCCTGGTGAACACCTAAGGCTCTGCCCCTCACTGGAACAGGAGCGACCAGACCAAAAAGAGAGAGAGAGAGAGAGAGAGAGAGAGAGAGAGAGAGAGAGAGAGAGAGAGAGAGAGAGAGATATGGCTCAAACAGAAGAACAAATCAGTGCCCCAGAACTCATCCTTTGAGTGACCAAGAGATAGCTAACCTATCAGATGCACATTTGAAAACACTGGTGATTAGGAAGCTCACAGATTTGGTTGATTTGGTTGCAAATTAGATGAAAAAATGCAGGTTACCATAAAAGAAATGAAGGAAAATGCACAGAGAACCACTAGTGATGGGAAGGAAACTGGGACTCAAAACAATAGAGTGGACCAGAAGAAAGAAAGAAACAACCAAACAGGAAAGAATGGAGAAATAAGAATTAAAAAACAAAACAAAACGAGGAGAAGCTTAGGAACCTCCAGGACATCTTTAAACATTCCAACATCCGAATTATAGGGGTACCAGAAGGGGAAGAGGTAGAGCAACAGATTGAAAATGTATTTGAACAAATAATAAAGGAGAACCTCCCCATTCTGGCAAAGAAAATAGACTTCCAGGAAGTCCAGGAAGCTCAGAAAGTCCCAAAGAAGTTGGACCCAAGGAGGAACACGCCAAGGCACATCATAATTACATTGGCCAAGGTAAAAATGAAAGAGAGAATTTTAGAAGCAGCAAGAGATAAGGGGACAGTAACCTACAAAGGAGTTCCCATCAGACTGCCAGCTGATTTCTCAAAAGAGATCTTACAGGCAAGAAGGGGCTGGAAAGAAGTATTCCAAGTCATGAAAGACAAGGACCCATATCCCAGATTACTCTATTCAGCAAACCCTTCATTTAGAATGGAAGGGCAGATAAAGTGCTTCTCAGATAAGGTGAAGTTAAAGGAGTTCATCATCACCAAGCCCTTATTTTATGAAATGTTAAAGGGACTTATCTAAGAAAAGAAGTTTAAAAGAAAAACATGTATAGTAAAAGGACAGCAAACTCACAATTATTAACAACCACACCTAAAGCAAAACCAAAAGAAACTAAGCAAACAACTAGAACAGGAACAGAATCACAGAAGTAGACATTACATGGAGAGTTATCAGTAAGGGACTGGGAGGGGGAGAAGGGGGGGAAGGTACAAAGAATAAGTAGCATAAAGGGTAGGTAGAAAATAGACAGGGGGAGGTTAAGAATAGTATAGGAAATGAAGAAGCCAAAGAATTTATATGTACAACCCATGTACTTGAATTAAAGTGGCGGAATGTGGGTGGGAGGGTTGTGCAGGGTGGAGGGAAATCCTGGGGGAAAAATGGGACAATGGTAATAGCATAATCAATAAAATATATTTTAAAAAATTCAGCAAGTGTACAGGACACATGGACAAAAACTAGGGGACATGGAAATGGCAGGGAGGTGGGGAGGGTTGGGGGTGGGCTGAGATGGGAGTAAAAGACAGACAACTGTACTTTAACAACAATTAAAATAGAATAAAATAAATTCAAGAGGATGGAAGACTCCCACATTCATTTTATGAGGCCAGCATTATCCTAATTATAAACCAGATAGTACAAAGAAATAAAATTATGGCCAATATGCATAATGAACTTTGACAGTATAGTCCTCAACAAAATATCAGTTAAACGGATCTAGCAATACATTAAAAAGATCATATCAAGTGAGTTTTATTCCAGAGATGCAAGTTTGGTACAACATTCACAAATCAATAAATGTGATACATCACCTAAACAAATTAAAGGATAGACATCTCATGATTATATCAATGGATTCTGAAAAAGTATCTGATAAAATCCAGCACCAATCTGTGGTAAAAACTCTAAGCAAAATGGGAATACAGGAAACATACCTCAACTTGATAAAGGCCAAGTATGACAAAATCACAGCTAACATCCTACTCAATAGACAAAAACTAAAAGTGTTTCCCTTAAGATCAGGAAAAAGACAGGGATGCCTGCTTTCCACACTCATATTCAACATAGAATTGGAAGTCCTAGGCACAGTAATCAGACAAGAAGAAGAACTAAAAGGCATCCAATTGGAAAGGAAGAAGTAAAACTGTCATTATTTGCAGATGACATGATACTGTGTATTAGAGAGCCCTAAAATATCTACCTAAAAAACCTACTAGAACTGATAAGTGAATTCATTAAAGTAGCAGTACACAAAATAAATGTCCAGAAATAGGTGCATTTTTTATATATCAACAACACTCAGAAAAAATAAACTAAGACTACAATCTCATTTACAACTGCATCAAAAAATAAAATACCTAGGAATAAATTTAACCATGGATGTAAAAGACCTGTACTAGGAAAGTTGTAAGAATCTGAAGAAATGAAAGAAAAATACCACATGATATTACTTATGTATGGATCTAATGAACACAGTCAACTATCAAACAATGTAGCAACAGAAGCTTAGGTACATAAAAGAGACTGACAGCTGCTGGAAAGGAGGATGGGGTACGGGATGAAAGACAGTGAAGGGATTAACCAAAGAACATTTATGGGCAACTCATGGACTCAGATGACAATATGGGGATTTGGCTTGGGATGGGAGCAGGTGGGGTGGGAAGAGGAGAGGGTGGACCTTAGTGGGGCTGGAGAAAGGCAGAAAAAAATGGGATCAACTGTAACAGCATAAACAATTTTAAAATAAAGGAAAATGCTCTCCCCCCAAAAAAATCTGAAGGAAGAAATTGAAGAAGACACAAATAAATGGAAGTATACATTGTGTTCATGGGTAAGAAACATTATGAAAATGCCAATACTACCCAAAGCAATCTATTGATTCAGTGCAATTCCTATAAAAATACCAATGGTATATTTCACAGAACTAGAACAAATAATTCTAAAATTTATATGGAAGTACAAAAGACCCAAAGTAGCCACAACAATTTCAAAAAAGAAGAAGAAATTTGGAGGAATCTTACTACCTGATATCAAACTATACAACAAGGTCAAAGTAATCAAAACAACATGGTACTGACATGTAGATCAATGGAACAGAACAGAGAGCCTAGAAGTAATCCCTTGCCTTTATGGTCAATTAATATTTGACAAAGGAGGCAGGAAAATACAATGGTGTAAAGCTAGTCTACTGAATAAATTGTGTTGGAGAAATTGAACAGATACATGCAAAAAAAATTAAATGCGACCATCTTCTTACACTATACACAAGAATAAACTCAAAGTGAATTAAATACTTAAATGTTAGACTCGAAACTATCAAAATCCTGGAAGCATAGCAGTAAAATCTCAGATATTTCTTATAACAATATTTTTTGGATATATCTGTTTAGACAATGAAAACAAAAGGAAATACAAAAAAAATGGAATCACATAGAACTATAAGCTTTGGCACAGCAAATTAAACCAGACCCAAAATGAAAAGACAACCAACCAAATGGGAGAACACTTTTGCCAATTACAAAGGGTTAGGATCCCAAATTTATAAATTCGTACAACTCAAACCAACCAACCAACCAACCAAACAAACAAACAAACAAACAAGAAAGCAATGCAATTTCAAAAATGGGCAGAGGACCTAAAGAGAAACTTGTCCAAAGAGGACATACAGATTTCCAATAGATATAATAAAAGATGCTAAACATCACTAATTATCAGAGAAATGAAAATTAAAACCACAATGACATATCACCTAACTCCTGTCTGAATGGCTGTCATCAATAAATCAACAAGCAGCAAGTGTTCATGAGGATGTGGAGAAAAGGGAACTTCTTGCACTGTTGGTGGAAAAGCAGAATAAAGCACCACTATGGAAATAGTATGGCGTTCCTTCAAAAAATTAAAAATGGAACTGCCTTATGACCCAAAGATTCCACTTCTGAAAATATATCTGAAGAATCCCAAAACACTGTGTTGAAAGAATATATGCACCCCAATGTTCAGTGCGGTGTTATTGACAATAGCCAAGACATGGAAACAGCCCAGGTACCCGTCATTAGATGAGTAGATAAAAGGTTGTGGTGCATTTACACAATGAAATACTGCTTGGCTGTAATTAGAAGGGAAATCTTACTTTTTGTGACAGCGTGGATGGACATGGAGAATTTTTTTAAAGTTTTTTTCTTTCATTATTATTATTATTATTATTATTATTATTATTATTATTATTATTATTATTAGGCAGCATTATGCTAACTGAAATGGTTCCAAGAAAAACAAGTACCATATGGTTTCACTTACATGTGGAATTTAATGAACAAAATAAACTAACAAACAAACTAGAAACAGACTCATAGACATGGAGAATGAATGGATGGACAGCTGTCAGAAGAGAAAGGTTGTAGGGGGACTGGGTTAAAATGGTGAAGGGATTAAGCAAGGAAAAAGTCCATCTAGACACAGAGAACAGTATGGTGGTTACCAGAGGGAGAAGGAGTGGAGGAGGTAGAAGAGGTAAATGGGGGATAAATGGTGATGGAAGGAAATTTGATGCCTGGTGGTGATCATGAAATACAATAGACAAATGATGTATTATGGAATTGTACACCTGAGAGCTAATAATTTTATTAACCACTGTGACCCCAATAAATTAAATTTTAAAAAGATGACATGACTGCAGCCCTACATCTAGAACACAGACATCTGTGAAACTCTGTTGTATTCATGAAAATTGCTATTTGGCATATCAAAATAGATAGTTGTCTAATGTAATAACACACATAAATTCTATGAAAAAAATAGGCCTTTCAAAATAGCAACAACAACCCATCTCTTAACACATAAAATCCCAAATCCCAAAACAGACTACAGAAGAAAAAGAGAAAGTTTCTCCTTAGATGCAGAAATCTTAAATGAGAAAATAGAAATTACATCATATTTTTGGTACAGACAACATAATTATCTTCACATAGAATTATCAATCCAATGAATGGGTAGACATACAAGTCAGACATTGCTTTTTTTAATTGAAAGAAACTTGTCTGAATTTATAAAATTCCTGCAACATGGAAGTTGGAAGTGAGGAGTATAGGGGAGCTTCCTCCCGACAAGGGGCCAAATCCTTGAAAGTACCTTCCATTTCCCTCTTCTGTTAATAATAGCAAGTCCTCAGAGACTGGGATAACAGACAAGATTTGGCTAATTATGAGCTGTGAGCATTGAGCTCCCAAGTCTATGCAAGAATAGATCATCAGCTTTGCCTCCAGCCCTTGAAGTTCCCCATCTCAGTCCAGTGGGCTTCACATCTGAGTTTTCTTGTCTCATGTCACTGCATCAGGAGGCCCATGATGAACTCAGCCATACTGCCAGCCCTGGGGTTGGAGCCTGAACCTTCAGTGCCCATGCAGGGCAGCAGCAGTGGATTCTCACTGCCTGGTCCTACTGCAGCAGAGACAGAACAGCCCCGTAAGTACTATGGAGATGATGGATGGAGAAGAGACTGTCAGGGGCATTTTCTCTTTTCATCATTAGGACAAACAGGAGAGTTGGGGCAAATGGAGGGGAGGGCACCAACATGGAAAGTTTCAGATATTTTGGTTCTTATACAGGCTGATTCTGAATATGTGGAGGGAAACAATGGTCCAATTCATTTCTGATCGCCCAGGGCCTACACTCTGCTCGGCAGAGAACAACAGCAATCTTTGTTAAATACTGAACAGACTCTGCCTTGGATCTCAGAAACAGAGAGTAGGCAATATTGCTCCCATGCAACAGGTGCTGTCCTTCATGTGCTTTCATTCTTCCAGCAATGTCTCATAGGACTAGACGGGAGATACAACTGTGCCTGCATGTATCAATGGCACTGATTTTCTAATAAACCTATCAATTTTCACTAATAGAATTTACAACACTTAAATATAAAGAAAAACTCTGCTGATTTTCATAAATAGGAAAAGATAAAAAAGAGGAAAAAAAGAGAAGTAAGTCTTAGTGTGTGCTCTGAGACATATGTTAGGATTTCCACTTACTCCGTGAACCAATCACCTGGGACCTGATAGGCTTCCTCCCCTCACTGCTCTCTGATGGAATAATATGTCATTACACCTTTCTCATGATTGTTTTTATCAACAAACCCACTATTTCAACCTGATTTCAAAAGCATGACTGAACATTTCTTGAGGGTAAACCTCTGTTGGATGTCACATGTTTCCCAGAGGTGGGTGTTATTCTCCCATTTCTATGTAAGAGATACCAGCCAAGAGGGGTGGAGATATCACACACACTTCACATTGAGTGTCTGACAGCTGGGGAACTCAGTCCCTGATTCCCACCTCAGGACTCTGTCCCCTCCACTGCAGCAGAATGATTGCTTCTTTCAAAACCTGTTTTATCCTCAGATGAGCAAATGGGGGCTTACCCACCAATCCTTTCTTTTCGAATTGGGGGGGGTTCACCTGTGAATTAGCAAAGTGGAGCCAGTGGTCTGCAGGGACCTTTACTGAATGAATGTGTCGATCCTAGGGGTTTCGATGAATAGTGGCACATGTGTGAGCACGTTTTATAAAGCTCAGATATGGAAATACAATTCCCCATAGGAGATGGGATTTTCATGTGACTCTACCATGAAAAGACTACTGCTAGTCAGACATCAGGGAACCTGCTAATTTCACCCCTTGGCAATCATTTTTTGTCTCATTTTTCTATTGGGAAAATAAATATAGGTAATTAATAGTAAAACTGCACGTATATCAATTTTCTTTACAACTCAAGTTTTTTATGCCTATGTGTTTAAGAAATTCTCACTTGTGTGATGTGGAGAGGGGCATAAGAATTTTCTTAACCACTGTCACAGAAAACAATTGAAGAATAAAATGAAGTTTAACCCACAGGTAATATTAGACATCACTTAAAGTGTTGCAACAGATGTATGCATATCACAAAGAGACTTAAAATGCCATGCTGTGGTAAATGAGACTCAGGGAACAGTGTGTGTAGTATGTGGGCATATAGGTAAGTTTTTAGGAAAACTACTATGAATGCATAACTCACTACTAATATTATAAAAATATTGTAAGAAAAATGCATCCACCAGAGTCATGACAGTGTTTGCCTTCAGACAACTGAAGTGCAGGGGAAGTTCATGCAGGGAAGGGAAAAACCCCTCAAGTTTTACCAGTAATGAGCATAAATTCTACAGCATGGATTATTACATACTTATAGTTTAATATGGGAAGTGGGTAAAAATGATATGGAAAGGAATTCCTATATACAATGTTTATTCATTGTCTGAGAATGGTTCTCAGCTCTGGCTTGATGATAGTATGCCCAAAGGACTTACGTGTAGAAGTTCTGATTTAATTGGTTCCAGGTTATGGTCAGCCCATCACTAAATTTCTTTGTTATGTTTTTATTTTATTGTATATTTTCCATTACCATTTAACCCCCATAAACCCTCTTCCACCTACACCCACACACCCCTACCACAATCACCACACTGTTGTCTGTGTCCATAAGTTCCAGGAGTTGAATCGAGAGGAAGTGCAATTCTATCTCTCTCAGGAAGAATTGACTTGAAAAGCATTTAAGCTGGCATTAGGAGGACAATTTATGGTTTGAGGCATGGCTTTGGTTCTCAGTTTTCCACTGTTGGTTAGGGGGGTTGGATTTGATGAGAAATCAACTTTCAGCAATGTCTGTGGTTAGAGTCAAATTTAAGAAATTTATTCAGTCACGATGAACAAAAACAGTAAAGGGGAAACTCAAGTGCAAATGTTTCTCTGAGGTTGTGTATCATTGACAGACAATAAACTTTCACTAAGGAAAAATGAGTACAGAGTATTCATGAAAATGAATCATTATTTAATCATTGGTGCACTGTAAACTAACATGATCTTTAGGATGCGGGGTGCTGTATGATTTTGTGCATTTAACAAAGACATATTTTGCAAAATGTGAAGTCCACTAAGGCCCAAAATATACATATTTGAGTTAGAGTTGAAGGACTGACTTTGACCAGACAACCCACACATTTGAGTGAATACTTGTCTCCCTGAAAGATGTCATAAATCCAAGTAAAGATGAAAACCCTTGAAGATAATTGCCATACAAAAATCTACCTGCTTATTTTAAGTTAGAATGCAGTTAATGTGGTTTTAGCTCTTCAAGATGACATTCTAGATTAAGGGAATTTCTGGTGCTGCATCTGAGTGAGATAAAGTACACTCAGCTGCTTCTTAGTGTCTTCCAATTAAGATGATTTTCCTTAGAAAACAGTGTGTCCCATTCCATATTTTTACTTCCAAAGTAGAAGGCCTATATTTTGTTTTGTTGATGGAATTGTTTAATCTGCAGTGTCCTTTCTTCTTTTTCTTTTTTTAATTTTAATCATTGTTCAAGTACAGTTTTCTCCCTTTTACTCCCAATCCAGCCCACCCACCCATCCCTCCCCACTTTCCTCCCATTACCACCCTTTCCCTAATTTTTGTCCATGTGTCCTTTAAATTTGTTCCTGTAAACCTTTCCCATTCTCCCTTGAAATTCCCTCTTCTCTCCCCTCTGGTCACTGTCAGCCTGTCCTCTATTTCAGTGTCTTTGGTTATATTGTGCTTGTTTGTTTATTTTGTTGTTTAGGTTCCTGTTAAAGGTGAGATCATATGGTATTTATCTTTCACTGCCTGGTGTATTTCGCTTAGCATAATGCTTCCCAGCTCCATCCATGCTGTTGCAAAGGGTAGGAGCTCCTTCTTTCTTTCTGCTGCATAGAATTCCGTTGTGCAAATGCACCATAGTTTTTTGATCCATTCATTTACTGATGGGCATCTAGGTTGCTTTCAGCACCTAGCTATTGTAAATTGTGCTGCTATGAACATTGGGGTGCATAGGTTCTTCTGGATTGGTGGTTCCACTGTTCTTAGGATAGAGTCCCAGCAGTGGAATTGCTGGGTCAAAAGGCAGATCCATTTTTAGTTTTCTCAGGAAGTTCCATACTGCTTTCCATAGTGGTTGTATTAGTCTGCAGTCCCACCAACAGTGCACTAGGGTCCCCTTTTCTCCACAACCTCTCCAACACTTGTTGTTTGTAGCTTTGTTTATGATGGCCATTCTGACTGGTGTGAAGTGGTATCTCATTGTGGTTTTAATTTGCATCTCTCTGATAGCTAGCGATACTGAACATCGTTTCATGTGTCTTTGGATTTTCTGTATGTCCTCCTTGGAGAAGTGTCTGTTCAAGTCCTTTGCCCATTTTTTAATTGGGTTCCTTGTCTTCTTAGAGTGTTGTCGTGTAAGTTCTTTATATACTTTGGAGATTAAACCCTTGTCTGAGGTATCATTGGCAAATATGTTTTCCCATATAGTTGGTTCTCTTTTTATTTTGATACTGTTTTCTTAAGCTGTGCAGAAGCTTTTAATTTTGATGAGGTCCCATTTGTTTATTCTTTCCTTTATGTCCCTTGCTCTAGGGGACATACCAGTAAAAAAGTTTCTACGTGAAATATCTGAGATTTTCCTACCTATGTTCTCCTCTAGGACTTTAATGGTGTCACGTTTTATATTTAAGTCTTTTATCCATCTTGAATTTATTTTTGTATAAGGTGTAAGTTGGTGCTCGAGTTTCATTTTTTTGCACATGGCTGTCCAGTTCTCCCAACACCATTTGTTGAAGAAGCTATTTTTACTCCATTTTATGTTGCTGCCTCCTTTGTCAAATATTAATTGACCATAGAAACTTGGGTTTATTTCTGGGCTCTCTGTTCTGTTCCATTGGTCCATGTGCCTGTTTTTATGCCAGTACTAGGCTGTTTTGATTACAGTGGCCTTGTAGTATAGTTTAGTGTCAGGTATTGTGATCCCTCCAACTTTAGGAGATCTTCTTTCTCAAAATTGCAGCAGCTATTCAGGGTCGTTTATGATTCCAATAAATTTTTGAAGTGCGTGTCCTATGTCTGTGAAATATTTCATTGGTACTTTAATAGGAATTGCATTGAATGTGTAAATTGCTTTGGGTAGTATGAACATTTTGATTATACTAATTCTTCTCTAATATTCTTTGAGCCAAGGTATTTTAGTTCATGTTTATAGAAACAGGTAAACAACCCAGACATCTATAAGGAAAGAGGTCTAAAACAGTTCCCAACTGAGAAATGTTGCTGAAGGTTAAGGGGGTGGTGGGTGGTGTTTGGTCCTCAAGCTCAAGTGTGATTCCTTTATTTGTGAATTGCTTGAATGCAAAAAAATGGATGTGTCTACACTTGTTTCATTTATTTAGCACACTCTTCTTATTCAAACTGTGTCCTATCTGCATAGTACCACAGAATCGAACAGGTGACTCTGAATTCTTCCTCCTGGGACTGACAGATGATCCAGAGCTGCAGCCTCTTCTGTTTGGCCTGTTCCTGGCCATGTACCTGGTGACCATGCTGGGGAACCTGCTCATCATCTTGTCCATCATCTCTGACTCCCACCTCCACACACCTATGTACTTCTTCCTTTCCAATTTGTCCCTGGCCGACATCAGTTTCAGCAGCACTACAGTCCCCAAGATGCTGATGAACCTCCAGACATACAGCAAGTCCATCACCTATGCAGGCTGCCTAACTCAGGTCATGTTTTTTTCTCTATTTGCAAGTTTGGAGAGTCTACTTCTGGCCGTGATGGCTTATGATCGGTTGGTGGCCATTTGTCAGCCTCTACACTACCTGGTCATGATGAACCCCCACCTCTGTGGCTTGTGTGTCCTGCTGTCATTTTTCATCAGCCTTTTGGTCTCCCAGCTGCACTACTTGATGGTGTCACAACTCACTTTCTGTGCAGATGTGGAAATTCCTCATTTCTTTTGTGATGCTTCTCAACTCCTCAACCTTGCCTGTTCTGACACCTCCATTAATAACATATTGATCTATTTTTTTGGTGCTATCATTGGTGGTGTTCCACTCTCAGGGATTCTTTTCTCTTACACTCGAATTGTTTCCTCCATTCTGAGAGTCCCATCATCAGGGGGGAAGTATAAGGCTTTCTCCACCTGTGGCTCTCACCTGTCAGTGGTTTGTTTATTTTATGGAACGGGCCTTGGGGTGTGCCTCAGTTCCACTGTGTCATCTTCCCTGAGGAAGGGTGCAGTGGCCTCAGTGATGTACACTGTGGTCACCCCCATGCTGAATCCCTTCATCTACAGCCTGAGGAACAGGGACATCAAGAGTGCTCTATGGAGGGTGACCAGAAGAATAGCCTAGTTTTATACCTCTGTGTCTTTTCTGGCTCATAGACTGGAAATAATAGCAAAATCAATCATGTGTAACAAGAAATTCTGAATCCACAGTTTATAGTGTATTTGTACCCATATGGATCTTGTCTCTGTCTACCCATTTTTTTCCTCTTAGCATAGCTGTAATGGATTCAGAGGTTTGTTGGACTCTACTTCAGTGAGAGTCCCTGCAGGTTTATGCACAGTCTGTTGGTTACCTTTCTCACTTTCCTGTGGATTACCCAGTTCTCTTTGTCCTGAACAGCCTTGATTGTATCATTATGAAAAAAAATCATAGCCCCTCCTTTTTGGTATTTATTCTACAGTTTCCCCATGATTCTTCTCCATTCTTCCATATTTTTGCTCCTTCATGGTCATGGTCAGATGCTTGAGCAGATAGAGTATTTAATTTCTTTTCCAATCCAAGATATTTTGAAATTGAAATGGGATAGCAGTGATACTGAATTTGAATGAATACTTATCAACTGGAACATTCATAAAAAATTTGGATGTATGCTTTCCAGTATTTTTATAAATCTTTTTCCCATTCCATCTAACATCTCCTCATCAATTTCAGAGCTGGAAATGAAAGGATAAATATTGTATAATTTCATTTTTTGTGAGGAATCTAAAGTAGTGAAATCCATAGAGACATAGAGTAGAGTATTGGTTGTCAGGAGACAGGAGAAGAGAGAACAGGGAGTTAGCATTTAGTTGGGAAATAATGATTTTCACGTTTGCAAGATGAAAAGACTCATGGAGGTGGATGGTGATGATGGTCGTACAGCAATGTGAATGTACTTAATTTCACTGAATGGGACACTTAAAATGGTTAAGATGGAAAATTTTCCATTAGATTATTTTACTACATAAGAGAAATGATGTCATATTAGAGATGAGGGACATGTTGCTCTAAATGTCAGGTGTGCCACACAGACCTCAGCATCAGCTCTCATATGGACCTGTCTTGGCTGTCCAGGGCTACCATAACCAAGGTCATGTGTCCTTCTGCAGCTGCCCACATCTCATGATATTTGGCCCCTTGGCACCAGTTCCAGCTATCTCTAAAGATTCATTCTAGATCCAGAACTCCCTGATGATTTTAGGTGGCCTTTGATGAGCTTCAACTTGCCTTGATTTTCCCACTGCCCTTGCTTGCTACAAAGTGTTCACCAAACCACAGAGTGAGGGAACAGTAACTGTAGGACTGTCTTGACTTCAAACACCAGGCACAAGTTCAGGAGTTCCTAGGTAACCCTCACTTCAGATCAGCTGGCCCAAATTAAGGGACTCCCTTACTTTCAATGATTTGCTAGATGCCAGACAAGCAAGGGAATTCCCTCAGGTTCAATAATTCACCAGCTTGAGTCACAAAACTTAAGACAGTGCTAGTCTTATGGTTATACTGTTCTTATAGCAAAAGAATAGAAAATAGGCCTAGTAAAAGAAGATACACATGGGGAAATATCTGAAAGGTCCCATAGGTAAATCTTGTTGTTGTCCTCTCCCCATGGGGTTCAAATCTATTACCTCATCCTGGCCACAATGTGAGAAAACAGTCAGAGTCTTGCTAACCAGGTAGCACACCTGAGCTTCAGTGTCCAGAGATTTTATCTTGGCTTCATTTCTTTGGTGGGATAAATGGAATCATTTCCCATTTGGTTGAACTCACAGTCCAGGCTTTCTCCCAAGACACTGGGCTGACATCAGTTCCCCTAAAGCACCAACCCTTCACATACCTGCTTGGTCTCTTTGGCACAACCAATTGTCAATTTCAGTCATCTCATTAGCATAAACTATCAGGTATGGTTCATGGGATCCCCCACAATAACCAATCACTTCTATCACTAACTAAACTTCAAGGGCTTAAGGGTGACTTCCCACGACCTGGGGAAAACATCACATCTCTATGTAAATCAAGACAAATTCATTCCCACACATGTGCTCTTCCACAGGTGTCGATTCCAGGAGCATTACCTGTGAACCTCCCTGCATGTTCATCACTGTCTCTGAGTCTCCCTGGGAGGAAGCAAACTTGGGATATTTGCTTGGTAATTAAACTGTTTGGGATGATTTTGAGACAATTCCAAGGAAGTTTTCTTAAATAGTCAGCAATGCTTTATAAATTACAGGTCCAGTGCTTGATTCAGTGATGGAAAATTCAGGGAGAGGAGCTGAGGTATTGAAATTTCAGGGTAGTATGTAGGTCCCCATAGAAAATCTTAATGAATCTGTTACAGAACAAACAAGGGGTCCTGGGACGATATACTATTATTGAAAGAAGCCCCCGGGTCCGTTATGTCCGCCGCCAGAGGAAAGATGTCTCTCAATGACAGAGATTTGTGAATAGGAAAGGAAATGTTTATTTAGTGCTATACAAACTTAAAGTAGTGACCTAATGTCTTTATCAGAAATCCTAAAGTCCCTTAAAACACCCACAAACAGACACAGTCCTTCCTTCCCCCTTTGCCCAGTCCAGAGTACTGTATCTCCTAAAGCTGTGGGGGTCTCCACTCCGGCAAAGGCAGGTGGTCCTCTCTCCCTGGGCCACGGAAGTCCCCACTCTGCCAGAGCCGCATGGTTCTCTCTCCCAGGGCTGCAGGAGTCTCCACTCTGTCAAGGCCTCATGGTTCTCTCCCAGGGTTGCGGGAGTCTTCACTCTGCTAAAGCTGTGTGGTTCTCTCAGGGCTATGATCCTCTCTGCACTTCCACAGCTGCATGATTTTCCCTCTCAAGGCTGTGCCTCTCAGTTTAAATCCCCGCGTCAATCTTCTTCTGCAGCCCCATTTCCAACTCCTCCTACACTCGGGTTCACTGCCGGAACTCATACCCTTCCAGCTTTACTGGACTGCCATCCTGAGTCTGGGCAGGCGTGCCCCATGTTATGGAGCCAATCTTCTCAGAGCTCCCACGCAGGCGCTGTAGCTCGGGGGACCTGCCCCCCAAGTTACGTCTTGGTGGGAAAGTTACTTCCATTCCCTTGGCTCTGAGCATGGCCACAGCTATTTAACATATCTAAGCGACCAGCCAAAGGCTATAAATATTTTAAACGACCACACCAGAGGTTAGCTACAAGGCTGTTGCTATTCGAAACAGCTCTCAGAGGCCCTGCTCCACGTGTCCCTTCCCCCAACCCACACCTGGGGAATGGGGGTGAACACATCTTAAAATCTCCTGGACACCTTAAGTTCTGGACCCCATTTCAAATGCCTATTTGGGGTCCCCCCTCTTGGCTGCACCCTGTAACAAATCTAGAAGTCCAAATTTAGAAATGTTTGATACAAAGGGAGAACAGAGTTGAGATAATAACATCTGCAGAAGTATTGTACTTCAAAAACATTTATTTAAAAATATTAAACCTGAGAGTATAAATAAAATATGAGTTAAGGATGATCATTTATTTGGCCTGTGGCATCCTGAATTTTCTAGAGGATGTTTGATCCCATCTGTCCCTGTTTTTTGTTCCAAGTTTTGTTAGGCTTCCCCTGATTCTGGTTCTTTAGTTTCGGAAGGCATTGAGGACTATTTTAATGACAGTGTCTAACACTAAGGATATTGCTGTCCTCCTGGAAAGAAGAGGTGTCTGAAGACCTGAGGCATGTACTAAGTCTTGTGCATTAGAACACAGAGATGCCCAGACAGGTGACCTGAAAGAGTGGAAGGAGTTTGAACTGCAAGCTGGCTGACATACTTAAGGAGTATGTTAAGAGAGTTAAGTACTCTCTTTCTGTTTCCTCTCTCAAATTCATGAAACTATAACTGCTCAGATTTTCTGATGATTTGTATTTCCTACTCTTGCAAGAGTGTCCTAAAAGGCTTCTGAATGTTCACTTTCTCCCCTTTTACACTGAGGCCAGTTTTTTTTGTTGTTTTTTTTTTTTGTTTTTTTTTAGGTATAATTAGAACTCCTTGCCAAGGTCTGTAAACCCTTCATGGTTTAGTCTCTTCAATTCCTTTCCAACTCCATCACTGGTCACTGGTCATTTATGGACATTACTCTGGGAGTTTATATGTGCTAAATTTCAGGCCCTGCTCCAGACCCGGAGAATCAGAACCTCTGTAGCTGGAACCCATTACAGGTGATTCTGTTGCATGCTAAGTCTGGTTACACATATCTTCTTTCTTGTATGTCTTTGAACAGACCATGTTCTTTGTAACCTAAAGACCATTAAACCTAACTATCTATGTCTAGAGTGTTCTTACTCTTTGTTACTCAAGTCTCCACTTAAATATTGCACTTAAGATGCCTGAACACTCACCTAAATTCTCCTGATATTCTCTCCATCCAGTTGTTCTGCATTTCTCTTGTATTGTCATTTCCTTCTGAGTGAACTCACGTGTTTCGAGTATTATAAAAGAAAATACTTGTACTAAGCTGCCTCAATTACTCTGTTCTAAATCAAACTTATTTGGGTCCTGATGAAAATGAGTTTTGGTCCTCTTCCAACTCACAGTTTTTTGTGAAATGTGGTATTATTGGCATAGACAGGGAAGACACCAGACACTTTCACTGCCTTAAAGATTCTTTGGTAGAAATTTGTCATAAAGAAATTTGTATAATTGCTTGTTGATAATGGGAAAGAGAAATTGCATGAGACATCATCAAATAGGTAAGAGACTTCACTTAAGACTATGCAATGGGGCCAAGTTGATTGCAGTAAGGGAGAGAGATTGAACTCAACTCCACTGAAAGAAAAGACAGGAGGATTTGTAAAATGGTATGATTCCACTTACATGAAATTTGCATAAGAGGCTGTGGGTGTGCCCCACCCGCAGAGACATCCCCAACTGTCAGGGATGAGTATGAGTTTACCAAGACATGATCTGCCTGGGAAGGAAAGGTGGCCAATCTCTCAAAGGAGAAGGGCCAGGAGTCTGTTCCTCAATGGGCTATTGTTGCATTTATTTGCATAGGAATATAGGGAGTATATGTAAAGCTCACAAGTTATTGTCAGGCAGTAATGGTTAAACAATAGATAACATTTAAAGAAGTATGAGGGTTTATTTTGAGTCAGGGTCGGATAGCTAAAGGGCCAGAAAACTTTGGGGAAACAAACTCATTTCATGCTTAGACCCTTATCATTTAAATTGAGGCTATTAGCAAAGCAGGTTTAATTTTATGAATTCCTTCTTAGGTCCGATCACCCCAGGGAACCTGTCCTTTCCAGCACAGGGCCACACCCACCTCTGGCATTGTTTCAGTCTTAAGTCAGGCAGGGGAAGTAAGGCAGCCAAGAGATTAGGAGACTTCTTGCAGACAGAATGAGGACTCAGGCTATGTCAAAGATGAGGTGTGAGGGTCCATCACCCCCTTTTTCTGTAGCCCCCAAGTCCTTCCCTGAGGGCCCCCTCATGACTGTGCCTGTCTTAGGATGTCCCACCTTTGAGGAATCATATCCATCATTGGCTAACCAGTCATCCACTCGGGCTAGGCAGGGTGAAGTAAAGGGGGCAGAGGTGGCACCCCTGCCAGGGACATAAGTGTTGTCTGCTTGGTGGCTTAGGGTTCCAAGGTCTCTCACTTAGCCTTAGCCATAGGAGGTTACAGCTTCTGAAACCAGGCAGGGTGGTTCTCAGCACAGGCAAATCCATAGAGACAGAAAGTAGATTAACAGTTGTTAGGGGTAGGGGCAGTGTGGAAATGGGGAATGACTTACCACAGGTACAGGTTGTTTCAGAAACATTTCTTAATCACAGTTGACATTCAATATTATTTATATGTTAATTTTAAGTGTACAATATAGTGGTTAGATATTAAAATCATTTATGTACATAAAATGAGGAGACGGCAGGTTGTGGCATGGTAGGAGAGAGTAGATTCCACTTCACCCTACACATGGGAGAAAAACCTAGCCAATCTATGGAGGAAAAAAACAAACAGCCAATAGTAGCATGGCATTATGAAAATAGGAGATCAAAAATTGTAGCAAACACTGAAAAACCAGATGGTAAGGAGAGTGTTTCAGGACAGTAAGGGCCCAGGGATCAGTGCATGGGGGGCCAGGAAGGCTGTAGCCCCAGGCTGGGCGCTTGCAAGGTCTCCCACAGGGCTCTTGGAAGAGAGCTGGGTCAACCACTCCCTCCCAAGCCAAACAAGGATTGAGCAGTACCAGGGGAGGCCTGGTTGCTTGAAGGTGCAGAGAGTAGAGTGAGGACTGAGTGGCAAACACACAGGGGCTGTGAAGAGCCACACATAGCCCTGGGAAGACTGCATGGCACAGCCGTGCAACCAATATCGGCCTGGCCATGTGCCCATGCCTGTAACCCTGGCAGAGTGTGCTTTGTGGAGGACCTGGAGCCCACACCTGTAAACCTGGGGCAACCGAGCACTCCACAGGAGTTCCTGCAGCCCATACCCGTAAACCTGAGGGAAGCGCCTGCTCCACAGGAGTTCCAGAGCCCACAACTGTGAACCCTGGGGAAGTGAATGCTCCTCAGGAGCCCTGAGGCCACACCCATAAACCCGAGGGAAGCACGAGCTGCCTAGGAGTCCCAGAGCCCACAACCCTGAACTCAGTGGAAGGGCGCTTAGGAGGACCCAGATCCCACACCCATGGCCCTGCAGAGAAGCACCAGACTGGCTCTGGGGAGAGTGAGTGACTAACTGCTGAACAGAAAGGGAGAAAAGTGAAACCAATCCCCCCTCAGCTTGCTGCAGCCAATAAGACCAGAAAAACCAGTTTGACCAGTTTGAAACCAACAAGTGGATTTTGTTTGTTTGTTTGAATTTTTAAGTGATTTTTTAATTTGTAATTTTTATTATTGTTATATCTGTCAATTCCTTTTGCTTCTCTTTCCTTCTTTCTAGTTTTATTCCTTCTTCCTTTCTTCACAATTTTATCTCTTCTTCCTTCCTTTTTCTGATTTTTTCTTTTTTCTTTTTAAATACCCTCAAGTGAGGTAAAAAACAAAAAAAGAAAAAAACAAAACAGGAACTGTGAAAAGACCAGATTTGGACCCAAAGAGGGGGCATCCCAACAGCTGACACAGTGAGCAAGACAAATTTCACTTTGTTATTACAGACAACCCGCAAGTTATTTCATATTTATATTATTATTTTTTCATTATACTTACATCATTATTTCAGTAGTATTTTTGTATTTCTCTTCTTTCCGTATAGTCTACTTTGCTTGGCTGGTTATGTTGAATCATTTGACAGGTTCCCCTGTTATCTCATTCATAGTGTATTGCTAATTTACTGTTCTTCACTTCATTTGTATTCCATTAGCACACTACTCAAGGTTCTATGCTCCCTGTTCTTGTTATCTAGATCTCATAGATTCTGTAATATGATTGTTGCTCTAATATTACTGTAAATAATAGCTATTCCTTACAATTGTAAATACTACACAACACTCCCACCCCAGATCTTAGCCCACTTCACGGTTTACTGAAATCTGTTACTGTAGTGGTTAACTCTATTCTTTCACACACTACACCTATTTACTATCCTTTACTCCCACCTTACATCAGAATCTGACCTCCCACAACCTCACTGCTTTCTAGATCCAACTCACAATCCTTCCTTCCCCAACAAGAGTCTTATCTTCTTTCCAGCCTTTCTAAAAAAATGACTAGCTGGGTAGATTATCACAGTTAACACTATACATAGCCAAAGGATCTCCTATTTCTTCTCTACTGGCTGCTACTGCAAATATCATAGAATACTCTCTTGCTGTCTTCAACTATTTTGCCTTTCCCCTCCAACTGATCACAAATAAGAGTAGGTGGGAGCTGTGAACACCAGGATACCTGAAGGAGACTGCACCACTGAATCTCACAGGTATTCTACCACAGAAGTGCACAGGAAAAACCCAGGGAGCCAGAACAGATCCATTTAAGAAGCAGAGGCTAACAAGAAGAGTCTCACAAACAATGGGAAGACAAAGAAACAATCCCCAAATGAAGGGAAAGGAGGAAGCCTCAGAAAGAATGCTAAATGAAATAGAGGCAACTCAACTATCAGATATTGAGTTCAAAGCAATGATTATCAGGAAGCTCAATGAGCTCACAATGAGCTACCAGAAACTACAGGGAAGCTACAATAAACTCACTGAAAACTATATCAACATGAAAAAGGAAATAGAAACTATCAACAAGGGCCAAGAGGAAATGGAGAATACAATTTCTGAACTGAAGAACATAGTAGAAGGAACCCAAAGCAGGATTGATGAAGCAGAAGATTGGATCAGTGAGCTGGAGGACAAAGTAGAAAAAGTACCCAGAAAGAGTAAGAAAAGGAAAAGAGGCTCAGAAAGAATGAAGAGGACCCTTTGCAACAGCATGGATGCAACTGGAAAGTATTATGCTAAGTGAAATAAGCCAGACAGTGAAAGACAAATAGCATATGATGTCACCTTTGACAGGAACCTAAACAACAAAACAAAGAAACAAGCAAAATATAACCAATTCACTGAAATAAAGAACAGACTGACAGAATTCAGAGGAAAGAGGAGAGAGAATTTCAGGGGAAAAGGGGAACGGTTTACAGGAATGAGTATAAAGGACACATGGATAAAAACTAGGGGTGTGTGGAAATGGGAGGGAGGAGAGGAGGGTTGGGTGGCTGGGTTGGGATGCGAGTAAAAGATAGAAAATTGTACTGCAACAACAATTTAAATAAAATTTAAAAAAGAATGAAGAGGGATTAAGGGAAATGCAAGATAATATGAAAGATAATAATATCTGTATAATAGGGATACGAGAATAAAAAGAAAAAGAGCAAGGGATAGAACACCTATTTGAAAAAGTAATGATGGAAAACTTCCCTAATTTGATGAGAGAAAAACACACAAATCCATGAAACACAGAGAGTCCCAATCAAGAGGAACCCAAAGAAGCCCACCTCAAGACACATCATAATAAAAATGGCCAAATTTAAAGACAAAGAGAGATTCTTAAAGGCAGCAAGGGAGAAAGAGGAAGTAACATACAAGGGAGCCCCAATAAGGTTAGCAGCTGACTTCCAAATGAAAACGCTACAAGCCATTAGAGAAAGGCAAGAAATATGCCAAGTAATGAGAACCAGAGGTCTGCAACCAAGGCTACTTTACCCAGCAAGTCTCTCAATCAAGATAGAAGGACAAATAAGGAGCTTCCAGGACAAAAGAAGTCTAAAAGAATACACCTCCACCAAACGAGCTCTGCAAGAGATGCTAAAGGACCTGCTTTAAGGAAAGGAAAAAAGAGAGAAATGGAGAACGAGAGAGAGAAAGAGAGAGACAGAGAGAGAAACACAGGTACAAAAATGGCAATAAATAAGTACCTATCAATAATAACCTTAAATGTAAATGGATTAGATGCTCTAATCAAGAGACAAAGAATAGCTGAATGGCTAAGAGAGCATGACCCACACATATGCTGCTTACAAGAGACCCACCTCAGGACAAAAGATCTACACAGACTGAAAGTGAAGGGCTGGAAACAAATTTTCCAAGCAAATGGACAGGAAAAAAACCCCCAAACAGCCAGGGTAGGAATACTCATATAAGACAAAATAGACTTCCCAAAAAGGGCCATAAAGAGAGACCCAGAAGGTCACTTCATAATACTCAAAGGGAGAATCTACCAGAAGACCTAAACATTGTAAATATATATGCACCCAACATAGGAGCACCCAAATACATAAAGAAAATCTTAGATGACTTCAAGAAAGATATTGACAGCAATACAATTATAGTGGGAGATTTTAACACCCCACTGTCAAAAATGGACAGATTGCCAAAACAAAATCTCAACAGAGATATTGTGGCATTGAACAATGCCCTAGAGGAAATGGACTTAACTGATACATATATACAGAGCCCTTCATCCCAAAGAAGCTAAATACACCTTTGTTTCAAATGCACATGGAACATTTTCAAAGATAGAGCACATGATAGGACACAAAACAAGCCTCAACAAATTCAAGAAAATTGAAATCATACCAAGCATTTCCTCTGACCACAAAGGGCTGAAACTAGAAATCAACCCTAAGGGAAAAAAACCCCAAACACTCAAAATCATGGAGATTGAACAGCATGCTACTAAAGAATGAATGGGTCAAGAATGACATTAGGGAAGAAATAAAAAAGTTTCTGGAAACAAATGAAAATGAACCCAAACAACCCAAAACTTATGGGACACACTGAAGGCAGTCCTGAGAGGGAAGTTCATAGCAATACAGGCCTACCTAAAAAAGATAGAAACATTTCAAACAAATAACCTAACCCTATTCCTAAAAGAACTTAAGGAACAACAACAAAGACAGCCCAGATCAAGTAGAAGGAAGGAAATAACCAAGATCAGAACAGAATTAAATGACATAGAGCCTAAATGCACAATTCTAAGGATCAATGAATCCAGGAGCTGATTCTTTGAAAAGATAAACAAACTTGACAAGCCTTTAAGCAGGCTCATGAAGAAAAAAAGAGAGAAGACCCAAATAAACACAATCAGAAATGAAAGAGGAGAGATTACAACTGATACCACAGAAATACAAAGGATTGTAAGAAATCATTACAAAGAACTGTATGCCAATAAATTTGAAAACCTAGGTGAAATGGACAAATTTCTGGAAAAATATAATCTTACAAAACTCAATGAAGAAGAAGCAGAATGTCTGAACAGACCAATAACATCAGATAAAATTGAAGCAGTAATCAAAAAAACTCCCAACACAAAAGTTCTAGACCAGATGGTTTCACAGGAGAATTCTACAAAGCATTTAAGGAAGAGCTTACTCCTATCCTTCACAGACTATTCCAAAAATCCAAAATGATGGAAGATTCCCAAACTCTCTTTATGAAGCCAGCATCATCCTAATCCCAAAAACATAAAGACACAACAAAGAAAGAAAACTTTAGGCCAATATCACTGATGAACATAGGCACTAAAATCCTCAAGAAAATATTGGCAAACCGAATACAACAATACATTAAAAAGATCATACAACATGGCCAAGTGGGATTCATCCCAGGGATGCAAGGATGGCACAATACTCACAAATCAATAAATGCAATGCATCACATAAATAAAATCAAAGACAATAATCACATGATCATATCAATAGATGCAGAAAAAGCATTTGATAAGGTACAGCTCTAATGATAAGGTACACCATTTATAATAAAAACACTCAGCAAAGTGGGAGTAGAGGGAGTCTTTCTGAACAAAATAAAGGACAAATATGAGAGTCCTGCAGGCAACATCACACTCAATGAGCAAAACTAAAATCTTTCCCATTAAGATCAGGAACAAGACAAGTTTGTCCACTTTCACCACTTCCACATAGTATTGGGAGTTTTAGCCACAGCAATCAGACAAGAAAGAAAATAAAAGGCATCCAAGTCAGGAAGGAGGAAACAAAACTGTCACTGTTTGCAGATGACATGATAGTGTACATAGAAAATCCTATAGACTTGGCCAAAAAACTGGTTGACCTAATAAATGAATTTGGCACAACAGCAGGATACAAAGTCAATATCCAGAAATCAAAGGCATTTTTGTACACCAACAATGAACCAGCAGAAGCATAAATCAAGAAAAAAAAATCCCTTTTGCTATAGCAAAACCAAAAATAAAATACCTAGGAATAAACCTACCCAAGGAGGTAAAATACCTGTATTCTTAGACTACACAACACTGAAGAAAGAAGTCAAGGAAGACACAAACAAATGGAAACATATACCGTGTTCATGGATCAGAAGAATTAACATCATCAAATGTCCAGACCACCCAAAGCAATGTACAGATTCAATGCAATACCTATTAAAGTACCAATGAAATATTTCACAGACATAGAACAAACACTTCAAAAATTCATATGGTACCATAAATCACCCCGAATATCTGCTGCAATTTTGAGAAAGATCTCCTAAAGTAGGAGGGATCACAATACCTGATACTAAACTGTATTATAAGGCTACTGTAATCAAAACAGCCTGGTAGTGGCATAAAAACAGGTACATGGAGCAATGGAACAGAACAGAGAGCCCAGAAATAAACCCAAGTATCTATAGTCAATTAATATTTGAGAAAGGGGGCATCAACATAAAATGGAGTAAAAATGGCCTCTTGAACAAATGGTGTTGGGAGAACTGGACAGCTACATGCAAAAAAATGAAACTCGAGAACCCACTTATACCTTCCACAAAAATAAATTCAAGGTGGAGAAATGACTTACATATAAACCATGAAACCATTAAAGTCCTAGAGGAGAACATAGGCAGGGAAATCCCAGATATTTCACGCAGCAACATTGTTACTGGTATGTCCCCTAGCGCAAGGGACATAAAGGAAAGAATAAACAAATGGGATCTCATCAAAATAAAAAGCTTCTGCATAGCTAAAGAAAATAGTATCAAAATAAAAAGAGAACCAACTGTTTGGGAAAACATGATTTGCCCTCAGACAAGGGTTTAATCTCCAAAATATATAAAGAACTTACACAACTCCACTCTAAGAAGACAACTGACCCAATTAAAATATGAACAAATGACTTGAACAGACCCTTCTCCAAAGAGGACACACAGAGGATCCAGAAACACATGAAAAGATGCTCAATATCGCTAGCTATCATAGAGATGCAAATTAAAACCACAATGAGATACCACCTCTCACCACTCAGAATGGTCACCATAAAGAAAGCAACACATAACTAGTGTTGGAGAGGTTGTGAAGAAAAGGGAACCCTAGTGCACTGTTCGTGGGATTATAGACTGGTGCAACCGGTATAGAAAACAGTATGGAATTTCCTCAGAAAACTAAAAATGGACCTGTCTTTTGACCCAGCAATCCCACTGCTAGGATTATATCTTAAGAACCCTGAAACACCAATCCAAAAGAACCTATGCACTATGTGTTCATAGCAGCACAATTTACAATAGCCAAGTGGTGGAAGCAACCTAGGTGCCCATCAGTAAATGAATGGATCTAAAAACTATGGTACATTTACACAATGGAATTCTATGCAGCAGAAAGAAAGAAGGAGCTCCTACCCTTTGCCACAGCATGGATGGAACTGGAAAGCATTATGCTTAGTGAAATAAGCCAGGCAGTGAAAGACAAATACCATACGATCTCACCTTTAACCGGAACCTAAACAACAAAACAAACAAACAAGCAAAATATAACCGAAGACACTGAAATAGAGAATAGGCTGGCATTGACCAGAAGGGAGAGGGGAGGGAATTTCAGGGGAAAAGGGGAAGGATTTACAGCAACAAGTATGAAGGACACATGGACAAAAACTAGGGGAGGGGTTGGGAGGGCTGGATGGGTGGGCTGAGATGGGAGTAAAGGACTGAAAACTGTACTTGAACAGTGATTAAAATAAAATAAAATAATAAAGTGACATAAAATGAAAAACTTAATAAATAAATAATTTATGAAGTGATCCCCCATAATTATTCATAAACAGTTCCTAGAATATTATTGATTATATTTTCTGTATTTATATATTCATATAAATCCTATGCTGTATGTTAGAACCTCATGACTATTTAGTAGTAACTGTGAATTTGTATTTGTTTGTTTTTTAAATATATTTTTTGATTATGCTATTATAGTTGTCCCATTTTCCAGCATTTATTCCCCTCCACCCTGCACCCCCCTCTCACCTACACCCCCAACCCCTTAGCTCATGTCCATGGGTCGTACATATAAGTTCTTTGGCTTCTAGATTTCCTATACTATTCTTAACCTCCTCCTATCTATTTTGTACCTGTTTATATTTGTTAATTAATTCACTTTTTTCATCTAGAGTCCTAATCACTCTTTTACTTGGC
This sequence comes from Phyllostomus hastatus, assembly GCF_019186645.2. Lineage (NCBI taxonomy): Eukaryota > Metazoa > Chordata > Mammalia > Chiroptera > Phyllostomidae > Phyllostomus > Phyllostomus hastatus. The sequence continues at coordinate 45,382 of NW_025333959.1, read as the reverse complement.
AACAATCTGTTTATTTTCTGTATCTATGAGTGTGTTTCTGTTTTATTTGTTTATTTTTTTTTTAGGTTCTGAAACCAGAAAAGATACCAGTGTTTGCTGCCTGTCGCTACCAAAACCAATAAGCAGAGATGGCAATTGAATCTTTACAGGCACTTTATTCAGATGGCCAGCAGTGTGAGAAGACTGGAGGTTTGAACTCTAAGGCAAAACATCTTACATTTTCTTTCCAGGCCAGAAGTTTATAGCAGAGAACAAAGTGCAGTGAAGAGTTTTGAAATTCAGGGAAAATTAGATGAAAAAGCTGTAACTTTCTTGTCCTGGGCAGTTAGCTGTTCCCAGAGGCAGGTGATTGATTGCCTCTCCCTTGAACACAATGTCCCAGATGCCTCCACTTGTCCCCAGGTGGTAATCTTTAGCAGTGCCCCAGGAGGTCAGCTGTTTCTCCCAGGAACCAGGATGGGCCTTATCTGTAGGTTCTGAACAAAAGCTTTAACATGTGCGTTACTTATTAGGTTTATAAGTATTTACCTTAAACTAAAATTTTCCAACTCTTGAGTCCCCTATCAGTTCCACATATAAGTGAAATCATATGCTGTTTGTCACTAACTGACATATCACTTAGTATAATAAACTCTAGGTCCAGCCATCTTGCTGCAAATGGTATGAGTCCATATTTTTAAAGATTTCATTCATTTACTTTTAGAGAGAGGGGAAGGGAGAGAGAAAGAGAGGGAGAGAAACATGAGTGTGGAAGAGATACTTTGACTGGTTGCCTCTTGCAGGTCCCAAACTGGTGACCTGGCCTGCAACCCAGGCATATGCCCTGACTGGGAATCACACTGGTGATATTTCTGTTCACAGACCAGCACTCAATCCACTGAGCCGCACCAGCCAGGACTGACTCCATTTTTTAATGGATGAATAATATTCCACTGTATATGTATACCATTTCTCTTTTGCCCAATTGATCTATTTATAGCCATTCAGGTTGCTTCCATATCTTGGGTATTGTAAATAATACTGCAATAAACATAAGGGTGGATACATCTTTTTGAATTCATGTTTTGGAATTCTTCAGATAAATACCCAGAATTGGAATTGCTGGGTCATAATGCTGGGGGATTCAAGAGCTGGCAAATTTTAGTTTAAGGTAAATAGTTAATAAGCCTGGTAGGTAATGAATATTTTAAAGCTATTGTTTCAGGAACTGTGGCTCGGCTCACCCTGACTCCAGGGAGAGAAAGACGACCTCCTGGGGCACAGCTAGAGATATCTGAGCCATTGTGTTCCTGGGAGAGCTAACTGCACAGGGTGAGAATGCTGCAGTTTTTCTAATCTAATTTTCCCTGAATTTCAAAACAACTCACTGCATTTTGTTTTCTGTTATAAGAACACTGGCTTGAAGGGAAATGTGAGACAGGCAGAGCTAACGTTCTGGTTTCAATAAAGTAGTTCTATTTTTAAATTTTTGAGGAATCTCCAGACTGTTCTCCATAGTGGCTGCACCAATGTGCAACCCCACCAAGAGTGCACAGAGTTCCCTTTTTTCCACATCCTGGGCAACACTTGTGTGTTGGTTTGTGAGGATAGCCACTCTGACAGGTGTGAGGTGATATCTCCTTGTAGTTTCAATTTGCATCTCTCTGATGATTAGTGAGGTTGAGCATCACTTCGTATCCATTCATCATCTGCATATCCTCTTAGGAGAAATATACATATTGAGGTCCTCAGCCCATTTTTTAATTGTATTGTTTTGGTTTTTTTTGGTGTTAAGCTGTATGAGTTCTTTATAAATTGTGGATACTAGTTCTTTATTGGAAATATTGAAACTGGAAAAGACACTGGTGTTCGGGCTGCCTGTCACTACCTAACCCAATAAGCAAGGACAGCAATTGAATCTTTATGGGTGCTTTATTCAGATGGCCAGCAATCTAAATAAAGAAGATGGTGGGTTCATACCCTCACAGACCATCCTGACTTCTTTTTTCAGGCCAGACTTTTTATAACAGGAAATAAACAAAGTGCAGTGAGGGCTTTGAGACTCAGGGAGGATTAGGTGAAAGAAACTGCAACATTCCTGCACTGGGCAGTTAGCTGCTCCCAGGGGCAGGTGCTCGTCTGTATCTCCCTGGAACACAAAGACCCTGCTGCCTCCAGTTGCCCCCAGGCAGTAATTTTTAGAGGTGCTCCAGGTGATCAGCTGTCCTCCCAGGAGCCAGGATGGGCCTTATCTATTTGTAGTTTCTCAAACAAAATCTTTAACTTATACATTATTTGCTAGACTTATAACTTTTTACTTATGCTAAAATTTTCCAACTCCTGAGTCACCTATCATTCTCCACCATTAGTATTAAACTATCTCATTTCTGTGAGATTAGAACTTAACATTGTACTATCTGGTGGTGATAGGTGGTGGTGGTTAGGAATACACCTAATTGCAGACCTACATAAGGAGGCACATTGTATGCAACAACAGCTATGATGCTGAAGAAAATGACAAGAATAAAAACAATAAATGCCTCTTGAAGACCAGGTATACTAGGCAACCAGGAGGTTAGTTTTGACAGGTCAATACCAAAGAATCCCACTCTCTGTTTTATATTGGACACTACATCATTTACTTGCTTTATTTTATGCTCTATGAGCAGTGAACTATCAGGTTAAAATAGCAGAGTCCTTTAAATTCTTCACATCCATGATTATGCCTTAAAAGAAGGTAGTCTATAGCTGCACGATTCTCCAATACTGTTTCTGTGATTTGTCCTAGTTCTTGACTAATGGCACTGATGTCTTGTGAAGTGGCATTCAAAGCTTTTGCCATAGTGCAGGTTAATCTGCTTATTTCTACATTCAAATAGGTTACCATGGCTGGCATACCAATACATTAAAGACACATATTCATCCCCAGAACTATTTGCTGGAACATAGGAATAGACAGTCATTCCACATATCAGAAACCATCCTGTTGGCAGTTTAAAATGAGCATAAGCATAAGGTACATCAGTGGTGGTGGCGCAAATCATCTCCGCACCTGCTGAGAGTACAAAACAGTTTTTAGTACAGCTGGCAAAAGCTGCACACTCTCTGGCTGGGGTACATTAGTGACAGTTAAGGAAAACATTTCCCTGTCCTTTATATTTACCACTGGTCCCCAATTATAAATATTAGAGTAGGTCATTTTCTTTTCAATATGCTTAAGCACAGTACAATTTCTAAGGCTTTCCAATGGAGTACAGACACCTATAAAACATGAAGTGAAAGTTTGTTCAACATAAGTTCCTCCTACAAAGCAAAAGTCAGAAATATTCAGAACATTTTTTTAAGTATACCCAAATATTTTCATCTTGTTTGAAAGGAATAAGTTGTCCATAACAAGGGGTTAAACAAGAGGTAAAGAAAAAAACAGAAGTCGTTGTTTTTGAAAGATGACTTTCAGATCTTCCTCCAGTGCTTTCCTTATTCTGGTGTGATGAGTCCAAGGTTTTATTTCCACCAGCTTCACCATCGTGGGGGTGGTGAGGAGTATGTCCCAAGTTCCAGTCCACTTTCCTCCCAGTTGGCTTTCTGGAGAGGCAGTCACCCAAATCTTGAGGAGCACCTTGTCTGCAGGCTCAAAGGAATGCAGCAAATCTGTGGGAGAGAAGTCTCTAATACACGCAAGGTCATTCATCACAGCAAGGTCTGACTTAAATGTTGTCCATATTTTATTACCTCCATTTTTTTATCTATATACATATCTCCCACCCCAATTGTGACCTAAAATGGCCATCTGTACACAATTTCTTAAGGACTCAACTGAATCTCACTTGGAGGAGCCACCCTTCTCCTGAGTGGGGCAATAGGCAAAGCTTGATCCCAATTCATATGAGTTTCTTGACACAACCTGGCTATATTTTTTCAAGGTGTGATTCATCTTCTCTACCCTCCCATAAGCCTGAGGTGTCCATGCCATGTGGATTCTCCACTTGATTCCTAAAATTTACTAACCTCCTATGTAATTTCTGAAGCAAAAGCAGGTCCGGTATCAGTCTGGATGCTGCCAAGGAGGCCAAAGTGAGGGATTATTTCCTTCAGTAAAGCTTTCACTGCCTCCAAGGATTTCTCCATCTTAGTAAGAGAAGCTTCTATCCATCCTGAAAAAGGTGACAACAAAGACTAACAAATATTTCTACTCTCAGACTCTTGGCATCTGAGTAAAGTCTATTTGCCAGTCCTCAAGTGGACACCATCCTTGGTATTGCTTTCTTTCTCTCCTTTGATGGAGATCTGCCTTGGGGTTGTTCTGGCACATAACACATCTAGCAATTACTTCTCTTATGGCTCTAGAAATTCCAGGACCTGTGAGCCATGGTTTGACATAGGTGGTTAATGAGACTCTTCCATAGTGTGTGGCCTCATGCAAATGCTTCATGACTGGCTCTACTAAATGTTTGGGAGAACAGTATAGCTCCTTTCTCATTGTTTTTCCTCCACTATTGAGGACCTTCTTCATCAAAACTCCAGCTCTTAGCTTTCCCTAAGTCTGCAGTTGCATATTCAGGGCCCAATTTTGACAAATCCAGAACAGGCACCAAGGGTATTACAAACATTCCTTTAGCAGCCTCTTTTGCTGCCCATTCAGGCTGATTGCTTCCTCTAGCCACTTCAGTGTCCTGTTTCTGATGCCCCGGGCAGTGCATAGCTGCCACCTGTAAAGGTACCTGAACAGCCTCTAATAATTTTAAAATTTCTACTGCATGCTTAATCTCCTTTTTATTTGGAGGTTAACAGTACTTTTTCTTTTTCCCAGATGAAACCATGTGCAAAGTTAGAAAAGCTTATCTTGAGTCAATACACACATTCACTTTCTTTTCACACAACAATTCCAGTATCCTTGTCAATGCAATCGGTTCAGCTTTCTGAGCAGAGAGAGGTTCCTGGAGGCAAGGCCTTGGCCTCCACTACTCCTTCAAGAGTCACAACTGCATATTCAGTCTTTCCCCTTCTTTTGTCCATATAACTGCTTCCATCCATATAGAGAGTCCAGTCTGCTTTTTCTAAAGCATGGTCCTGTAAATCAAGTCTGCTCGTATACACTTCATCAGGTATTCGGCACGATCATGTATTAGCACAGCTGAGTCAGACTTTGGGGGAAGAGAGGCAGGGTTGAACTTACAGTTTTGAGGGAGATGTTGGGATTGTCAAGAAGAATGGCTTGGTACCTACCCATTCTTCCAGCAGTGAGCCACATACTTCTTTTTGCTCCAGCAAGCTCAACACTTGCGGGGGCACATAACTGGTATAGGTTGTCCCAAGGAAAATTTTTAGGCTTGTTGTAAGAGTTCACAGGTGGCTGCCATTCTCAAGTATGCTGGCCAACCCTGGACAGTGTGATCTAATTTCCTTGACAATTAACCAATGGGCTGCAAATGTCACTAAGCATTTGGGTGAGGAAACCTAGGGCAATGCCCTTTCTCTCATGCTCATATCATTGAAAGGGCTCCAGTAGGCTTGGAAGCCCCAATGCCAGAGCAGAAGCCAGGTGAGCCTTCAGTGACTCAAAAGCCTGAATGCCCTCCTTTGTCCATGCTAAAAGGCTATATTCCAGTCCCTTCTGGCCCTCATAAAGTGGTTTAGCAATTAGTCCAATGTTTGGAATCCAAATGAGCAATCAGTCACTTGCCATTCCCAGGAATCTCCTTAACTGTTTCCTGGTGTTGGGAGGGGTCCTCTGTGGACTTTTGTTGCACCGCCTGCACCATACTCAGACTTTTCTGCTCAGGGATGCCTTTCCCCACTCCCTCAAGGAGGCATTTCTTATAATGCTCTAAGAGACGAAGGCTGTGCCCATTAGGGTCCCTGTTGGGCTCGGTTAGAGGTCTTGCCCTAGTAGGGCCCAGAGCCCCATCTGGATCTTCTAGGTGCAGCCTCTGAGCCTCTTCATTTGCCTTCTCCAACACCAGCCTCTCTGCTGATCGCCCATAAGCAAAAATTCTGTAAGGCTTGCATGCCTGCCCAATTGGTATCATGAGTGGCCAAACTGACACAACCAAATCAGTCATTTTAGCAGGATCATCTCTCTATAAGAAGGGTCTGAGCTTTTCCAGTTTAACAGATCTGATGTAGAAAACAGAGTATGTGCCCAATAATATCCAGCAGGCTGGCCCTCTGGCCCTACTCCCACTGGAAGTCTCAGAAAAGGATATTGCCCTGCCCCGGTAGGGGCTTTTCTGCCACCAGATTTGGTTCTGATAGGGGACACAAGTGTTGGAAAATTTTAGCTTAAGGTAAAAAGTTATAAGCCTAGAAAGTAATGTATATGTTAAAGCTTTTGTTTCAGAAACTACAGATAAGGCCCATCCTGGCTCCTGGGAGAACAGCTGACCTCCTGGGGCACAACTAAAGATTACTAACTGGGGACAACTGAAGAGCATCAGGGCCTTTGTGTTCCAGGGGGAGACAGATGACCACCCGCCCCTGGGAGCAGCTAAGTGCCCAGGACAGGAATGTTGCAGCTTCTGAACCTCAAAGCCCTCACCGCACCTTGTTTATTCCCCTTGTTATAAAAAGTCTGGCCTGGAAAGACAGGACAAGATGGTCTGTTAGGTATGAACCCCCCATCTTCTCAGATCACCGACCATCTGAATAAAACACCCACAAAGATTCAACTGCTGTCATTGCTTATTGGGTTTGGTAGTGATTGGCAGCCCGAATGTCTGTGTCTTTCCTGGTTTCAGTTCCCTGTCTGATTCCAGACAGTGATGCCAGTTGAGGCACACTTTCCCTATTTCCCTTATCTGAGTAGATCCCCTGGAGCTGCAGGAGCTCTGAGCAGCTTGCAGTGGGAGTAATATCTAGATCTTCCTGGTCCCTCTCCTCTGAGCTTCTATCTTTCACATGCAAATCCCTCTTTTCTCTGAGCCATTAACTTATTTTCTGTTGTTCTTTTTTTTGTAAACTCTGCATTTTTATCATGTAAACTAAAACAAAACAAAACAAAACACCAAACTCCTAGATAAGGCATTTTGTCCCACTTCCTTGATTTTTGACAAAACAACTTTAGTTACAGTATAATAGAGTAATTTAAAGAACCATTCAGTGACCATTGCTCTCCTGAGTCTAAATTATACAGGACACAAGCAGAACAGTATTACAATAAAACCACATATGCTTTAGATATACGCTCATAAGTTGATGAATTAGCCAGAACTAGCCCCAAAGTGCTGTTTCTTGGAACAGGGGCTGTTTCCCGAAACGGAAGCTTTCTCCCTCATTCTACCAGATGAAGCTGTAAATAGAGGGTACTCAAACCAGATCAAAAGATATCCTTTTCCAGACAGAGCTCTTTCATAGGGGACCCAAACCAAATTAGATGCCAATTTTTTCAGACTGAGCTCTGTAACCCAGAAAGGTACCTTTACCAGACGACCTAACGCAAAACCCAGGATTTTAAGCTGAACCAGAAAGTGCAACGATTCAATCAAACATGATGAATGGTGAGAATTGCCGGGAGTGGGGGGAGAATCCCCAAGTGAAATCACTTGCAGCTGCTTGGGATTCTCCAAACCCAAACCCCTGGGGCCTCTCAGCCCAGACTCCCCGATAAATACCCAGACTTACCTGAAAGTCCCAAAGTCTGTCCTGGAATCGAGTTGCCAAAATATGAACCTGGTAGGACACTGGTGTTTGGGCTGCCTGTCACTTCCAAACCCAATAAGCAATGACAGTAATCGAATCTTTATGGGTGCTTTATTCAGACCATCTTGTCTTCTTTTTTCAGGCTAGACTTTTTATTGAACAGGGAATAAACAAGGTGTGGTAAGGGCTTTGAGACTCAGGGTGATTAGGTGAAAGAAACTGCAACATTCCTGTCCTGGGCAGTTATCTGCTCCCAAGGGTGGGTGGTCATCTGTCTCCTCCTGGAACACAAAGGCCTTGATGCCTCCAGATGTCCACAGGCAATAATCTTTAGCAGTGCTCTAGGAGGTCAGCTATTCTCCCAGGAGCCAGGATGGGCCTTATCTGCAGTCTCTGAAACAAAAGCTTTAACAAATACATTACTTGCTAGGCTTGTAACTTTTTACCTTAAACCAAAATTTTCCACTTCTCTAGTCCCCTATCAATACCATTGACAAATATCTTCTCCTAATAGGTAGGTGTGCTTTGCATTTTGTTGATGATTTCCTTTGCTGTGCAAAAACTTTTAGTTTGATGTAGTCCTGTTTGCTTATTTTTCCTTCTGTTTCCCACACCTGAGGAAATATATCATCAAAAATATTACTAAGAGCAAGGTCAAAGAGTTTACTACCTATGTTTTTTTCTAGGACTTTTATGGTTTGGGTCTTACATTATGATCTTTAATCTATTTTGAGTCTGTTCTTGTGTACGGTATAAGAAGGTGGTCTAGTTTCATTCTTTTGCATGTACCTGTGCAATTTAAGGTAGGAGGATTTTTAAAGCTAGGGTGAGCCAACAGGTAAGCACTAGAAGATGTTAGCAGGAGGTTGGATAGTGTGATTAGGCCTTATGTGTTTACTGATTGCTACTTACCCCATTTAGACTCCTAGCCTCCTCCAGAAGCTGGGTGACAGGAATGCTCACCTTCTTGATGACTACATTTCAAAGGGAAAGCTCCCAGGTGTTTAAGAAAGACATTCCTTGGTTGTGAAACTGACCAGAGGCCTCAGGAAAACTTATCTACATTTCAAAGGGGCTTAAGAACTCTGCAATGAGAAGTTTTCCAAAGTAAATGTTCTGAGGAAGGAGAGGTCAGGGGCCTAAATCAGGACTAAATATGCTTAGTTTTTAATTTTTAAAAACATTTTCCTTTCAAAAAAGATTTTATTTATTTATTTTTAGATGGAAGGGAAGGGGTAGACAGAGAAAGAGGAGAGAAACATCAATGTGTGGTTGCACTCACACACCCCCTACTGGGGACCTGGGCCACATCCCAGGTCTGTGCCCTGACTGGGAGTTGAACTGGTGACCCTTTGGTTCTCAGGGTGGCACTCAATCCACTGAGACACACCAGACAGGGCTATGCTTTGAGTTTAGCTGAGATGAGGTAAAGGTTGAGTCAATTGATATCCAAAATGTCCACAGTTGTTTCAATGTTGTAATTCTTGGGCTTTGAATATGGTCCCTTTAGTGCAACTCCTAACCAAAGCAGAGACCTTAGATTATGATACAAGTATCTTAAGGTTTAAAATCAGATGGCAGCTGGAACTGTGAGAGGCAAGGTAGGTAGATGATTGAATAACAAATCCAGAATGGCAGCCAGGGTCTGTGACCCACAGATCTGTCCTGGTGGCAACATATCATAGATGAGGAGACATGAAAAGCAGAGCTCCACTTAGACAACCACAAAATATCGATGGCAAGCCAGAAACTGTCAGATGTCAGCTATCACAAATAAAAGTCAGGAACCATTTTCCAGTTTCCAAACCCAAGCCTGTTTTCAGACTCAAATCCTAGAGGTTAATTGGATCCAGATCCCCCCTTGGAGGCCAGTTGGTGGCAAGGTGACTCCACTGGACTCTGTCCATTCTGGAGTAGGCAGCAATTCATGTTTACCAAGGTGAATATTCATGCATTTATGTCATCCTTTCCTGGCTGCAGTGCCTTGGGAAACACCACTATCTAAAGATTTAAGACACCCAATTTCTTTATGGTGAAGAAGATATTGAAACCGTAAAAAACAGGCATTTGTGCTTCCTGTCACATAGTGAACCCAATAAGCAGAGACAGGGATTACATCTCTATGGGCACTTTATTCTGATGGCCAGTGATCTGAGTAGATGGTGGTTTTGCACCCTAACAGACCTGCTTACATTTCCTTCCAAGCCAGCCTTTTTATAACTGAGACCCAAGTGTGGTGAGGGGTCTTGAAATTCAGGGAAAATTAGATTAAAACCAAAACTACAGCATTCTCGCCCTGGGCATTTTGCTGTTCCCAGGGGTGGTAGTCTTCCCAGAACACAATGGTCAGGATGCCTCCACTTGTCCCCAGGCGGTAGTCTTTAGTGGTGCCCCAGGACATCAGCTGTCCCTCCCAGGAGCCAGGATTGGCCTTATCTGCGGTTTCTGAAACAATAGCTTTAACATATGTGTTACTTACTAGGCTTATAACTATTTACCTTAAACTAAAATTTTCCAGCTCTTGACTCTCCTATCAATATGGAACTAAACATGATACATCAGGAGATGTACAGGTCCTAACATATTCTGTATCACCTGAGTCTCTCAGCATCACATACCTCGAATGCCAATTCTGTGGCTCAATTTGTGCTCTCAAGTTGTAATGCAGTGCTCTGTCCTGGAACCTTACTAAATATATGTCCCCATTCTGCTAGACTTTGTCATCATCTGGATTCTGATATTTGTGTCTCGAGGAATTGACCTGGAAATCAGACTGGACTGAACAACTTACTAGTTTTTGATCAAATGCGTGTGTTTTATGGAGTCACCTTATTTATTTATTTATTTATTTATTTATCTATTTATACTGCTCACATTTTTAATATTTATAAATTAGATATGTACTCATCCTCTATCTTGGTAATCTTTACTGAGCAACATTCTGGGATCATGGCATTAAATTTTGGGGAGAATACCATCTTTCTCTTTTTTTAAAATTTTAGTTCAGTCACAATTGTCCTGTCTTTTCCTCATTTCTCACCTCTGCTCTGTCCCACCATCCCACAGTCAATCCCCCCCATTGTCTATGACTATGAGTCCTCCACTTGCCCTTGTTCCTTTTCTTGCCCTTTCTCATTCTTTCCCTTGTTATCCCCTTCCCCCTGTCATTGTCAGTTTGTTCTTTATTTTGAACAAAATGGAAAGAGAACCAACTGTGGGGGAAAACATATTTGTGAATGATACCTTGAACAAGACTTTGATCTCCAAAATATATAAAGAACTCATATCACTCCACACCAGGAAGAGAAGCAATCCAATTAAAAAATGTGCAAAGGACCTCAACAGGCACTTCTCCTAGGAAGACATACTGAGGGCCCTAAGTCACGTGAAAATGCTCAACATCACTAGCCATTAGAGAGATGCAAATTAAAATCACAATGAGATACCACTTCACATTCTGATAACAGAATGACCATCATTAATAAGTCAACTAACAACAAGTTTGTGGAGAAGGTTGCCAACAAGTTTGCTGGCAAGGTTGTAGAGAAAAGGGAACCCTAGTACACTGTTGGTGGGAATGCAGACTGGTGCAACCACTGTGGAAAACAGTATGAAATTTTCTCAAGAAGCTAAAGATGGAAATGCTAGCCCTGGCTGGCGTAGCTCGGTGGATTGAGTGCAGGCTGCCAACCAAAGTGTCGCAGGTTCGATTCCCAGTCAGGGTACATGCCTGGGTTGCAGGCCATGATCCCCAGCAACCACACATTGATGTTTCTCTCTCTCTCTCTTTCTCCCTCCCTTCCCTCTCTAAAAAATAAATGAATAAAATCTTAGAAAAAGATTCCTTTATAGAAAAAAGATGGAAATGCTTTTTGATCCAGCCATCTTATTGCTAGAACTATATCCTAAGAATTCTGAATCACCAACTCTACAGAACCCAATGTTCATAGCAGGTTTATTTACAACAGCGAATTGTTGGAAACAGCCTAAGTGCCCATCAGTAAATGAATGGATCAAAAACTGTGGTACATTTACACAATGGAATGCTACATAGCAGAAAGAAAGAAGGAACTACTATCCTTTGTGACAGCGTGGATGGAACTGGAATGCATTATGCTAAGTGAAATAAGCCAGGTGGTGAAAGACAAATGCCATATGGTCTCAGCTTTAAGTGGAACATAATCAACAAAACAAACAAAGGAGCAAAAGAGAACCAGAGATTTACAAATGTGTTTTTTTAATCTCTAGTGATACATTTTTATAGCTTATTCTGGAAATGTACAAAGAAAACATATAGAAACAAGTTCAACCTCATGAATAGCCAAATAAATAATTTATCCATCATTTTATATTTTATTGAACATATGAGGGAAGTCACCCCTCAAAAAAAGGTATTTATTTATAAAAATTGTGTAATTATTATTACAAGTTAAAACTTCAGTCACCTCAAAATATTACTGTATTTGATGTAATACACTTATTGAGACATGGGCTCCAATGCTCAGAACAGTTTTTGAACTTCAATTTTGATGTAACACAGTGCTTCTGCTGTTTTTTATATCACCTCTTCCATATTGGCAAAACATTTTCCTTTGACAAGTACTTTCATGTGAGGAAACAACAACAAAAAAAAGTCTCTCAGGGGAAGATCGGGTGACGTGGGGGTGGAGCATGGGAATCATGTAATTCAAGGTCAAAAACTGCTGAATACTTAGCACAGTATGGGCAAGTGTGCTTGTAAATCACCTATCATGAAATAGTCAAATGCATTGAAAGAGTCTTAAAAAAAATTCATTAAAGCCAAACACAGCCTCTCACACCAATGCCAGCTGGCACACTGGTACAGATCAGTTCCTAGATGACTCATCTGTGGAGGAAGCCTATACTACAGGGGGCCCACCCTCCAGAAGATAATTCCAGTTTTCTGGGGGGACTCCCCTCATATAAGGTGATATAATGAACTCTGAGATGCAGGATTTAAGCTGCATGAGGCTGCAGTATTTTTCTTCACTGCTGTATTCCAGACACCTACAACAGCATGGCACACTAAAGTGTGCAGTAAATATTGTTGAATGAGTGACTTTAGTAAGAATTAGCAATTGTTCTGAACAAATTGTACTATGTCATAATTCTTATTCAACTGTTCCCAGTAGGTTCCTGAAATGGCTGGTATGGACCCACAGGGCTGGAAATCCAAGATGAGGTGCAGTAATACATAATAAAAAGAGGGTATGAGGAGGGTAGAACTGAGAATAACAGAAGAATCACCATAAGAGGTTAAAGCAAAGTGCTTAAAAAGCCATCACAACCAAAGTCATTTACATAGAATGGATGAGAAGCAAAATTCAATGTGATGAAGAGGTGGGATTTCTTTAGCTAACTGCTCCTACCCGGGTCAGCTTAGAATCCCAGGATGAGTCTTCCCCTTATGGAACATAGAGCTTTCTCCCAAGAATTTTCTGTAGAGCCCTCTTGATGTCCCTGTTCCGCAGGCTGTAGATGAAGGGGTTCAGCATTGGGGTGACCACAGTGTACATCAGTGAGGCAATCATGCTCCTCCAGGAAGGTGCATAAGAACTGATATACACACCAAAGCCTGTCCCATAGAATAAAGAAACTGTGGACAGGTGAGACCCACAGGTAGAAAAAGCTTTATATTTCCCATCTGCTGATGGGATTCTCAGGATTGAGGAGACAATTCGAACATAGGAGAAAAGAATCCCTGAGAAGGGAACAATGCCAAGCAGGCTAGTTACCATATAGAGCAGGATGTAACTGGTGAGTGTGTTTGAGCAGGCTATGGTGAGGACCTGAGCAAGTTCACAGGAAAAGTGTGAAATCTCCCAGTTGGTACAGAAAGACAGGCGCAATGTCAACAGACTCTGGGTCAGGGAGTATGTTATGCTGATGAACCAGGACATGAGAACCAGCAGGCCACAGAGGCGGGGGTTCATGATGAGTGTGTAGTGTAAGGGGTGACAGATGGCCACAAACCGGTCATAGGCCATTATTGTGAGGAGAAAAATATCTGTAATTCCAAACACCATAAAAAAACACATCTGAGTGATGCAGCCTGCATAGGTGATGGCTTTGCTCTGTGTCTGGATGTTCACCAGCATCTTTGGCATGGTGGTGGAGGTGAAACAGATGTCAGCCAAGGACAGGTTGTAGAGGAAGAAGTACATGGGTGTGTGGAGGTGGGAGTCAGAGGTGATGGCCAGGATGATGAGCAGGTTTCCCAACACAGTGATCAGGTACATGAACAGGAACAGACAGAATAGGATGGGTTGATTCTCTGAGTCTTGGGAAAATCCCTGAAGAATAAAATATGACAGTCTTGTTTGATTCCCTGTTTCCATACTGCTGACATATCAGCTGGATGATTGAGAAAAGAAAAGAGCATGAAATAAGCACTCAACATGTAATGGAGAATGAATACACTCTATTCATATAAAGCTCCCCATAATAATCCTAGTAAATATTATACCCAGAATATTACTCTAACCTGATTTTTTTCCTCAAAGTTTGATCTTGCATGTTAAAGGTTTTTTTTGTATGATTTACAGTTCAGCAGTTTCAGATCCTGTGTGAATCTGAGGAGCAGCCTGACCTCGTGACCCCTGCCAATGCCAACTGCCCAGACACAGGAATGCAACTGACATAAGCCAGAAGGCCAAATCCAAGATGCTGCCCATAAAAATACATATTGAGGCCATCAACAGCACTGCCTGCATATCCACAGCCCTGCCTAGATCTCTTTCTTCTGCTTTCCCTCTCCCTCCTATAAAAACTCTTGCCTGCACTGAGATGTTATCATTGGCTTTGGGACCACAGACCCCATTTTCTCATGTGGCCACCACTTAAACACCCCTCTTTCCTGTTCACCAGCACCTGTCTCATGACTTTTGCTTCTGTTGTGGCAGGCAGCCAACCTGGGATTGGTTCCAGATAGCCCTAGATTTTTTCTTTTTAAACTTCTTGAAGTAAATGACTGGGCACAAATGCCTTAAAACAAAATTTAGAACAAAAGCCAATAAACAATATTGTTTTGTTACTTGCAACATTTCATATCGTTGATCAGTCCTTACTTATTGTCCCATGGAACACTCATATACCTTCTTTATCTCTGGTTTAGAATGATCACTACACAGTTCAGAGCAACCTTGGAGCTTAGAGACAAACTGGTTTGTACTGGGTATAACACAAATGTGGCGCATGTGGTCTGCTGAACTCAGTAACTTGATCTGGGTTGTCTGCCATCTTTGGGACTCACAAAAGGGTCAGATAACCATGTGTCAGAGGTGAGAGAATTTGAGAAATTATCTCAAATATCAGGACAGAGTATTAGAGGATGAATAGAATGTAGATTTACTTCTTAAGGAAAAAAAGACAGATAAAGAAACATTTTCACCAAATAATAAACCACATTCATCAACACTTAAGACTTAGTGTACCAGGGAGCAGCAATGCCTTGTAAGAGCAGGGCCAGAAGCTTCCTGGACATATGTCACTTGACAAAATATGTTTCATCTGTGAAGTGAACGAATTGGTTGA
This sequence comes from Phyllostomus hastatus, assembly GCF_019186645.2. Classification (NCBI taxonomy): domain Eukaryota; kingdom Metazoa; phylum Chordata; class Mammalia; order Chiroptera; family Phyllostomidae; genus Phyllostomus; species Phyllostomus hastatus. The sequence continues at coordinate 30,211 of NW_025333959.1, read as the reverse complement.
AATGTCCAAGGGAAGAACCAGTAGCAAGGCTTAAATTATTTCAGTACGCTAAGGTACTCTTCAAAGACCACAGACAAAATTTTGAATCATTGTCTATGCTGTTCATAAAACACTGGGGGAGGAGACATTGCACAGGATTTTAACCTGTAAGCCTGAAAGGATGAGAGTGAGATTTGCATTCACAGTTCAGTGATGTTTACAATGGAGAGGTAACAGGGGGGCTCACATTCACCACCCACCTACTTTCTCCTCTCTTTACCCCAGGTGCTTAGGGTCCTGTAACCAGACACAGAGGAATGGGTCCTATGACTAGGGACAAGGAATAGCATAAAAACATATAGTGATCTCCAGTGTTCTATTTTTCCCTGTTATAAGTGTTTTTCTATACTTGCTGTTCTATAATGCCCCTAGCTACACAGGAGACCATCATTAGCTGCCATCACTGTCAATCTTCTTAGGTATAAAAAACAAAGTGGGAGGAGAAGGCAGGGGATCAAAAGGTTAAAACTTCCAGTTATAAAATGAATAAGTCATGGGGATATAATATATGGCATAGTAACTAGATAATACTGTATTGAATTTTTGAAAGTTATTAAGAGAATGGATCTTAAAAGTTCTCATCCCAAGAAAAAAAATTCTATAAGAATATAAAGGGATAGATGGTAACTAGACTGACTGGGGAGATCATTTTCAATATATACAAATAGTGATCATCATGTTGGACACCTGAAACTAATATAATGTTATATATCTATTATATCTCAATTAAATGAAGTCCAGAGCTGACAGTGTCTCTGGAATGATAAAAATGGCCATTTCATACCCAATTTTTTAAGCAATGAATGAATACCTTTTCTGGCCCTTTGGGGTAGGGGCAGTTTTTAATCATCTCTTGTTGTTTCTCATCAATATTGTCATGATTCATTTCTGAAGTATGATAGCTGGCAGAAAATTCTCCTGGCTTTTAGTAAGTGTAGCTTGCTTTCTTGCATTGGATTTTTTTTATATAGCAGAATAGGAGAGAGAATGTGGGAGATGCCAGAGATTCCAGATATTCCCTGGAGTGTGCTTGTGTGTTAACAGCAATGAGTGATTGGAAAAGAGGGAACAATTTCATATCTTACCATCTATTGAACAGGCTTCCCTCCTGATCTCCTTTCACCTTTGGCTCCTCCACACGTCCCTCTGACTCAGATTTCTAAAATGGAAATTGGATTGAATCACTCTCCTGCCTAAAGTCTTTGAAATGCCTTTGTGCCACCTGCTAAAATCATCCAAACTCATCAGTATATCATGGCTCCATGCTGATGCCCCAGATTTATTTCTCACCACTTCTCAATTTTTATTCTAAATTCTGGTCACTCTACAAAACTATTGTTTTCCTACATGGCCCATACCACCCACCATATGTTTCTCAGGCTAGTCAGGACCTTCCCCCTTTGCCTAAACCTCTCTCTACTTTCTTCTCTTCATTCCTACCTGTTATCATATACATGGCACAGGCTGTCACCTTTTTGGATAATTCCAAGCTGCCTCTGTTCTCAATAACAGGTGAGTTCTTAGCACAAAGGGTACTCTTTGTATTGGTTTTGTGGTAGAATTTTAAAAAAAGATGCACTACAGACCAATATTATTTCATTGCTGCAGCTCATCACATAGTCTTTGGATGGTTATTGCTCCAAAACTTTTAGCACTTCTTACCCACCAGGAGGTTACTATATAGAGAGAGGATGTTGAGGAACAAAAGAAAGAAATGGAGACAGAAAAGGAATATAAGGTTGTTGCTTACTAAATAGCCACGTCTTCTTCTCAGTCCTGGGCAACATGCATTCCCAGTGTTGACCCCTATCAGGCCCAAACAATTTAGCCTATTTTCTCTTGTTCTTGCAGCTCACCTGGGATTTTACCCAGAGCAACATTAGCAACTGCTTCCCCACAGCCTTTGCCTGAAATACCTGCACACACACCCCTGACTTTCTGTCCTGATTATCCAGAGGCACAAACACAAGATGACTGAGAGAAAAAAACAACAACAGAGAAATGACAAGTGTACAAAAATTTCAAAAAGATTAGTTGTCAGAAAATTATTTTTCTAGGATTATAAATGAGGACATTCATTACCTTTTAATTCTCTTCCTGGAAGTCACTCAACATTCACATTTTTAGTCCTTTTTCTTGCTTATGAAACTGCTAAACACTCTTTTCCCTGTATGAGCCGACATGGCTAACTCCCCATGCTCTCTCCCCAAGCACATGAAGATCCACTTTCCAGGAGAGAGTGATAATGGGAAAGTGAATGAAGACACCCATTCTTTTCTCTCTTGTCCAGAACCCCCAAGACCTGGCAAGGAGAGAACCAGACGTAGGTAGAGACTGGACCAATTCCCCCTCCCTCCACCTTCCCAGTGCTACTTTAAGCATCACACCTTGTCTGACCCTCATGCTTTAGGGCTGATATGCAAACATCCTGGTATAATTTTTTTCCTACAAGTACAGCAGGTCCTCAAGTAATATTTCATTCAGTTTTGTTTTATTATAAGGTTGATGATTGCTATAAGAATGTAACTCTTCTCTATACCCATTAGATTAACTTATAGTAAAATTGTTTTTGTTACATGTTGTTTCCCAGTTCCAAGAATTGATTGAAGACATTAATAAAGGACTGATGTATTTTATGAAGACCATGGAGGACAGTATTAAAATACTTTTCCAGACCTTTGATGCTTGGAGGAATGGTTAAAAAAGGGATCAGCCTCTGAAGCTGAACATAGTCTGAGATGCTTATTGCTTCCTCTGAGGGAGGGTGCAGAGCCATGAAAATTTTCCAGTTTAAGAAGGTAAGTGTGTCTGATAAAGGTATGAGATGGGTTTTTGCTAGGATTGTCAAATATTGCTCCCTCAAGACACATAAAAAGATTGAGACAGTGAAAAATGTTCAATGAAAATAATAATGAACATAAAGGAGGGACTAATGAGAAATAATTTTGTTCTGATGGACAAAACCAGGGGTCTGGCTGCTGCAGGGTTTGCTCTTAGTTTCTTGAAAGTGAAATCTACCATGTGACTTTTTTTTTTTTGCATAAGTCCCACTTGGAGCTGCAGGTGCAGCTGAATTATGATTTAAAGTGTTGTGAGAAGAATAATGACATTCATCTTAACAAGTTTTCCACATATTAGAAACCTTTAACTTTAGGACCAGAGGTTAGAAATCAAAATCGGAGGATACAGGCCTATGTTAGTTATACTTTTCTCTCTACTGATGCACCAAATGAATATGTTCTCTTCTGGTTCTAGTAGCTAATGGTGATGGATAGGTTTGTTGAGCCATGTCGAGGGGGGGGGATAGAATATTAAATTAGGCCTTTTGTCACACACTGAAGAATTCCCGGAAGCCACTTGGTACGAAGGGCTTTTTGGGGACAGGCTACATGTCAGCTATTGGGTCTTCAACCTCAGGGTGCTCATTTTCCAAAAGTGGATGCACAGATAGGTCATTTTATTACAGTGCCTTAAATGGTAAGATAAAAGCAGTATGAAGGATTGATACTGAGAAGAGAAGAGTCCCAAATGCAGTCTGGAATGATGGAATCAGGGAAGAATTCCTGCAAGAAGAGATCCTTGGAGAAGAAGCTACACTGGTGGACTATTAAACACGGGCTTTCCTAACAGAGTTAGAGCAGGGGAAGGACCATTAGTAAGAGGCAGCATGGAACAGAGTGCTTTTAGCCATTAGCTGAAGTACACACTGGGGAGGGAATGGTGAAGAATTAGATGGAAGAGGTGACCACATCCCTGGGAACCTTGAAAAGAGTACTAAATAAAGGGTGGGGATGTGGAAGAAGTGCAACCAAAGGAGGGTCATATTTTGTATCACAATTTTCTCTGGTGTCCAGAGTGAAAGATGGATTTAAAGGTGACAAAACTGAGGGCAACAGAAATTGGGTAGTGAATTCTTACATCATATATTTTAAGAACCCAGTCACTGATTTTAAATAAGAGAAACAAGTGTTAAAATAGATGAAGAAATAATTCTGATCTTGCTAATGATTTCATGTCCCTGCTTAAGAATGAGACTAGACACCCAAGTGGAGTCAATGGAACTATAAGAAAAGGACATGCCAATTCTAGTATTCCCCAGATTTCCCAGAGCAGAAGAATAAGATGTCAATAAGGTACTGGATGTGGACTTTTGTACATCCTTCACTTACCCTCTCTCACCCACCCTACCCCAGGCTTCATACACTGTGGCCCTAGACACTTCCTTCTTGAAGGTCCCTAATGAGAATAATGAATAAGGGTGCGGAAGGAGTGGAAGGGCAGATCCTTTCTGAGACACAGGGGATGTTCCCAAGAAAATGAGGTGATAAAGAAGAATTAAGTTTGTCCACAGGAACAAATTTAAAGGACACATGGACAAAAACTAGTGGGAGGGTGGCAATGGGAGGGAGGTGGGGAGGGTTGGGTGGTTGGGATGGAATGGGAGTAAAAGGGAGAAAACTGTACTTGAACAATGATTAAAATAGAATAAAAAATAATACAGGAAAGAGGAAAAACAAACAAAACAAAACAAAAAAGAATTAAGATTTGTCTAGGTTGAATGAAGATGGAGGTGCTGGAGCTCTTGGGCTGGTTAACAAGGGAAAAGAAGATTAAGACTTCAGCGTCACTGTCATTTTTAAAATCTTTATGCATGTCAGGAAAGTCTTACCATTTTTTCATATACATTTTGCTTATTTCATGTTATGTTTTTTCCTTACTTATTCTGCAGTTATCATGGTCATAAATGGTTTCTTTTTTTCCTATTATATGCTCTAATTGATGTTTGGTATGGAATAGGAATTCTTTTGATTTTTGTTCATTGATTTTTTATTGCATGCCTTCTTGACTCTTGTATTAGTATTAATAAATTGTCATGAATACAAAAGATAAATAGATAAAAAGACTTCACTGTAAAGGACCTAAAGTTCTACCAGTACCTGGGGTCATCCATTTGCACAGCAAAGACTAGTGACTGTACCCCTACACAGCATTATTGTGAAAAGTGTGTTGTTGTCAAAAGGGACTGGTGGTTTAGCCTCTGCCTTCCCATTCCTATAATTTCCATCACCCATCTAATGAAATAACATATAACTGAATGAAAAGCTCATCACACAATGGCAGCTTCAAACAAGGAGTCTAGCCATTCACCCTCCCAAGCAAGTAACCTCACAAGCTCATTCTCCATGGCAGCACAGGGTTTCCACTGCCCTCTGCTCAAAAATAGTCAATACCCTATGCACTCTACTACCCCTTTTTCTTATTTCCTACCACACTTACTGGGCTCTGAAGGTTTGACATTGTGAATCTTGTTCTTTCATGGAAGGTAGGTGATGAAAAAGGAAGGTCTGTCCTCCATAATAGCAAGAATTCAGAGCCCAGTGTGTGGGACAGGGCCTGGCTGTATCTGCTGGAGAAGGAATGAGTGTCTTGGGTCTGGGACATGAGAGCCTTGGTGACTGACTATAAGTTGATATGTTACAGGTTATGTGGCCCTGGGGGAAGATTCCCCTCTGAAGCTTGTTAGACAAATTGATCAATGCCTCTTCCATTCCCTGGTCAGGTGACTCCTCAGGGGCAGGGTCACAAAGGAAGGTGTCTCTGTCTTGCCAATTCCTTATCTCTGTGAAACTAACAGTGAGACCAGCTGTAATTCTTTTCCTCTGGATCCCCATTCCTCTCAGAACAGTTACTATAGTCTTCCTTGGATATTCTCTTGGAAAAATGTGCCATCATTTTCTTTTTTAAAATATTTATTTATGTCTTATTTATTAATATGAGTGACAGGAAGAGAGGGGAAAAAAAGAAAGAGAAACACATCAATGTGGGAGAGAAACATTAATTGATTTCCTCTTGTAGGCATCTACACTGGGGGCCAAACTAGGCATGTACCATGATCTGTAATGGAATCAGCAGCCTTTCACTTTGTGAGATAATGCCTGATCAACTGAGCTACACCAGCCAGAGACAGCTTTCATCATTTTCCAACTTGTAGTTTCCTCATTGGATAGATTGTTGAGTAGCAAAGTGTCCCAGGATTTACCAGGGGATGGCTCTCAGGCTTTCGCTTGCACCGAGATGATTTTGAGCATTTGTCAGAATAGATTTCAGAGTCCCATTCCCTAATTTCTGTCTTTGAGAGCTCGAGTTTAGATCTGATAATTCAGAATTTTCACAAGTTCCAAATTTTGTTGATCCGTATTATAATCTATTGAAACTCATTACTCTTGAGCAATGATTTATAATTTTAGCTTTATCAAGATATCAACAGAGGCTCTTGTTAATATATATCTTCCCAGGCTTATACTTTTCCTAGACTCTTCTCAGCAACATCTCCAGGGGGAGAGCCCCAGAATCTACATTTAAAAGAAAATTGCAATGGTTTTACTTTATTTTGCTTTCATTTATATATATATTTTTCTGATGGCTATGTATGTTCACATAGATAAAGTGTATGGACCATTTTAACCATTTAAAAATATATAAATATACAAATTTGTATATTTATATTAATAAATATAAAAATTTATTAATTTGTATTAAGTGTAAGTATAATGGGTGCATAATTGTTTTCAAGAGTTATATCCTCTTGTTATAGTGCTCCATTTATCATTATGTAGTGTCTTTCTTACAGTAGCGTTTGTTTTAAAGTGCAGAAGGGAGGTCATTGGGCCTCCCCAGGATTTGTTGTTCAAGGTCCTAAGACAGTGTCCCTCAAACACCTGATCCTTTGGCATGTATATTTATATTAATAAATGCACAAATTTATTTTGTATATTTATTGTTAAGTATATTCACAATATCATGAAAACAGTACCAGTATCTATTTCCACACCTTTTTCATCATTCCAAAGAGAAGCTCTATACTTATTAAACACCAACTCCCCATTCTTCTCACCCCCCTCCACATTGAAACCTTTATTCTACTTCTACCTCTATGAATTTGCTTGTTTTATGTACCTCATAAAAGTGAACTCATATAATATCTGTCCTTTGGTGTATGGTACATCTCACTTAGCAAAATGGTTTCAAGTTTCAACTACATTGCACATGATTCAGAATTTCATTCCTTTAAAAATTTGAATAATATTCCATTGCACATATATTTCATGCTGTTGGACATGGAATGTTGCACATATATTCATCTGTTGATGGACACTTGGATTGTTTTGATATTTTGGGTAATTCTGCTATGGACATTGGCCTGCAAGAATCTCTGTGAGTTGTTTCTTTTTAATTCTTTTGAGTACCTACCTAGACACTGACTGATGGGTCCTGAGAAACTACTTTTAAAAGCATGCCAAAGGATCAGGTGTTTGAGGGACACTGTCTTAGGACAATGAACAACAAATCCTGGGGAGGCCCAATGACCTCCCTTCTGAACTTTAAAACAAATGCTACTGTAAGAAAGACACTACATAATGATAAATGGAGCACTATAACAAGAGGATATAACTCTTGAAAACAATTATGCACCCAACTTAAGAGCACCTAAATGTATAAAGTAAATCTTGATGGATATAAAGGGAGAGATAGATACTAAAACAGAATAGGGGATTTTAACACTGTTGACATCAATGAACACATTGTGCAGACAGAAAATCACAAGAAAACAGCAGCTAGCAGCCATAAAGGACACACCAGATCAGATGGATTTAATGGATATCTTCAGAGCATTCTACCCCAATGAGCAAAATATACATTCTTTTCAAGGGCACATGGAAAGTTTTCCTGAACAGACCACATATCAGGATACAACACAAGTCTCATGAAATTTAAGATGATTGATATCATATCAATCATCTTCTCTAAACATAATGATATGAAACCAGAAAACAATCACAAGAAGAAAAACTGGAAAACACACAAAGACATGCAAGCTAAATAACATGTTACTAAACAATAAGTGGATTAAGGGTAAGATCAAGGAAAGCATTTTAAAAATACCTTGAAACAAGTGAAAATGAAAACACAAAAACCCAAAATCTATGGTTCACAGTGAAAGAAGTTCTAAGAGGGGAATTCATAGCATTATAGGTCTTCCATGAAGAACTAGAGCAACCTCAAGTAAGGAATCTTTCCTTACACTGAAAAGATCTAGAGAAAGAACAACAAACAAAGCTCCAAGTGAGTAGAAGAAATAAATAATAAAGATTGGAGCAGAAGTAAGTGCAAACAAGTCTATGAAACAATGCCAAAGTTAGTGAAACCAAGAGCTGTTTCTCTGGAAAGGTAAACAAGATTGAAAACTCTTTAACCAGACTCATCAAGAAAAAAAGCGAGGAGCCAAATAAAAACTGTAAAATCAGAAATGAAAGAGGAGGAATGACAACTGACTCCAACAATATACAAGGGATAGTAAGAAAATATTATGAAGTGAGGCTGTCAGTGAGACTGGCCTGCAGATGGAATTGGAACCACCAGCTTCAGCATGATCATGTTTCTCCAGTATTACCTCAATGAACAGTGAGACCAGATCTATACCCTGAAGAAGTTTGACCCAACAGGACAACAAACCTGCTCAGCCCATCCTACTTGTTTCTCCCCAGACAACAAATACTCTAGATACCAAATCACCATCAAGAAATGTTTCAAGGTGCTTATGGCCCAGCAACTGCACCCTATGCTCTGAGGGTCCCTTAAATTTCATGTCTTTCCTGCCACCTGCAACCCCTCTGAGGCTTTCTGAAACAAAGCTCTTCAATTTGTGAGTCTTCTGGCCACCCTTGCTTTTCTGGAATCTGGTGTCACCATTACCTTTGATCATGTGTGTGTAAGGCAATTGTGGTAGCATCACCTTAAAGGAAAGAAGTTTGAATTTGCTTTTTATATTTGACTCACAGTCAGGTTATTAAAATGATTTGGAAGAGAATAAGAAAAAGGAAAAATATGAAAACCTATAAACTAACAAATTAAACTATCTGGGTAAAATGGATAAATTATTAGAAACACACAATATTTTAAAACCAAATCAGGAGGTATCAGAAATTCTGAATAGACAGATTTACAATTAATGAGCTTAAAGCAGTAATAAAAAAAACTCCCAACAAACAAAAGTCCTGGACCTGATGGCTTCATAGGTGAATTTTACCAAACACTTAAAGAAGAACTAACACCTACCCTTCAAAAAATTCAAGAGGAGTGAAGACTCCCACATTTATTGTATGAGGCCAGCATTATCCTAATTATAAACCAGATGGTACAAAGAAATAAAATTATGGCCAATATCTGTAATGAACTTAGACAGTATAGTCCTCAGCAAAATACTAGCTAACTGGATCTAGCAATACATTAAAAAGATCATGTCTCATGATCAAGTGAGTTTTATTCCAGGGATGCAAGTTTGGCACATTAAAAAAATCAATAAACAATATATATCACCTGAACAAATTAAAGGATAGAAATCTCATGATTATGTCAATAGATTCAGAAAAAAGCAACTGATAAAATCCCGCCTCCACCTGTGGTAAAAACTCTCAGCCAAGGGGGAAAACAGAAAACATACCTCAATGTTATGAAGGCCAAGTATGACAAAATCACAGCCAACATCATACTCAATAGACAAAAACTAAAAGTGTTTCCCTTGAGATCAGAAATAAGACAGGGATGCCTGCTTTCAACACTCGTATTCAACATAGAATTGGAAGTCCTAACCACAGTAATCAGACAAGAAGAAGAACTAAAAGGCATCCAATTGGAAAGGAAGAAGTAAAACTGTCATTATTTGCTGATGACATGATACTGTATTATTAGAGAATTCTAAAATATCCACCTAAAACCCTACTAGAACTGATAAATGAATTCAGTAAAGTAGCAGCACACCAAATAAATATCCAGAGAGAGTTGCCTTTTTGTACATCAATTAACACTCAGAAAAAATAAATTAAGACTATAATCTCATTTACAACTGCATCAAAAAATAAAATACCTAGATATAAATTTAACCATGGGTGTAAAAAACCTGTACTTGGAAAGTTATAAGAATGTGTAGAAATGAAAGAAAAATACCACATGATCTCACTTGGATGTGGAATCTAATGAACACAGTAAACTATCAAACAATAGAGTAACAGAAGATTAGGTACATAAAACAGACTGACAGCATCTGGAAAAAAGAATGGGTGATGGGATGAAAGATGATGAGATTAGCCAAAGAACATTTATGGACAACACTTGAACATGGACAACAATATGGGGATTGGCTTGAGATGGGCAGAGGGTGAGTGTAGGGTAAATTGAGGCAGTCTGACTTTCTCACCCAGGTGTCTGGGTAACTAAGGAAAGCAGTGTTTCCATGACCTTGAATGGAAGTGTTCTCATAGCCTTGAGATTGGGTCTGATAAACTGTTCCCATAACAAGAAGTGGGTTCTCATGGGCAGAATTATGCTATGTTATGTAATTTTCTGGTTGAAGCTGGCTTTGCTTGTTTCAGCATTTAAAAGGGTCTAGGGTCTCCCTGCTGTGTGCCATCCTGGGGAGCAAGGGGCACACTGCATGCCATGCAAGGGGACAGGTGATATGCAGAGACTCACAGAGACATGCAGAGAGACATGCAGCTTACAGTGTGTATGGCTCGCCCACCTGTGCATAAAGGCATGTCAAGCATCCCTACGGTTCTACACATTTTCTTCTGTCTCTCAGAACCTAGAGTGGACCTGCCAAGCCTTGATAGGCTGCAACACAGTGGGGCTGGGTAGATGTGGGGGAATGGAGAAAAAATTGTATCAACAGTAACAGCATGAACAATAAAAAAGGAAAAATGCCCCACCCCCCAAAAAATCTGAAGGAAGAAATTGAAGAAGACACAAATAAATGGAAGCATACATTGCACTCATGTATAAGAAGCATTATTAAAATGTCAAAACTACCCAAAGCAATGTATACCTTCAACACAATTCCTATAAAAATATAATGGTGTATTTCATAGAACTAGAACAGATAATCCTAAAATTGATATGGAAGCACAGAAAAACCAGAATAGCCACAGCAATTTTGAAATAGAAGAATAAGTTTGGAGGAATCATGCTACCTGATATCAAATGAAAGAACAAGGTCGAAGTAATCAAAACAACATGATACGACTTACAGATCAAGGGAACAGAACACAGAGCCTAGAAGGAAGGATTGTGAGTTGGATCTAGAAAACAGTGAGGTTGTGGGAGGTCAGATTCTGACGTAAGGTGGGAGTAAAGGATAGTAAATAGGTGTAGTGCATGAAAGAATAGAGTTAACCACTATAGTAATAGATTTCAGTAAACCGTGGAGTGGGCTAAGATCTGGGGTGGGTGTGTTGTGCAGTATTTACAATTGTATGGAATAGCTATTATTTACAGTAGATGGTTGTCTAATTTAATACAAACATAAATTCTATTGAAAAATGAGGACTTTGGCTGACTTTCTTTTTTTTTCTTTAGTTATACATATATATTTTTATTTTAATTGTTGTTCCAGTACTTTGGCTGCCTTTCAAACAACACATCTCCTAATGTCCAATATCAAAAATCCTAAGGCAGAATAAAGAGGAAAAAGAAAAAGTTTCTCCTTAGAGACAAATCTTAAATGAGAAAATAGAAATCATATCTTATTCTTAGTATAGGAAACATAATTATCTTCACATAGAATTATCAATTCAATGAATGGGCAGACATACAAGTCAGACATTGCTTTTTTTAATTGAAAAACACTTGTCTGAATTCATAAAATTCCTGCAACTTGGAAGTCAGAAATGAGGAGTATAGGGGAGTTTCCTCCTGACAAGGGGCCAAATCTTTGGAAGTACCTTCCATTTCCCCCTTCTGTTAATAATAGCAAGTCCTCAGAGACTGGGATAACACAGATTGATTTGGCTAATTATGAGCTGTGAGCATTGCTTTCCCAAGCCCATGCAAGAATAGATCATCAGTGTTGCCTCCAACCCTTGAAGTTCCCCATCTTAGTCCAGGGGGCTTCACATCTGAGTCTTCTTGTCTCATGTCACTGCATCAGGAGGCCCATGATGAACTCAGCCACACTGCCAGCCCTGGGGTTGGAGCCTGAACCTTCAGTGCCCATGCAGGGCAGCAGCAGTGGATTCTCACTGCCTGGTCCTACTGCAGCAGAGACAGAACAGCCCTGTGAGTACTGTGGAGATGATGGATGGAGAAGGGACTGTCAGGGGCATTTTCTCTTTCATCATTAGGACAAATAGGAGAGTTGGGGCAAACAGATTGGAGGGCACCAACATGGAAAGTTTCAGATATTTAGGTTCCTGTACAGGTAGATTCTGAATACGTGGAGGGAAACAACTGTCCAATTCATTTCGGAACCCCCAGGCCCTACACCCTTCTCGGCAGAGAACAACAACAATATCTGTTAAATACTGAACAGACTCTGCCTTGGATTTCAGAAACAGAGAGTAGGCAATATTGCTCCCACACAGGAGGTGCTCTTTCCTGTGCTTTCATTCTTCCAGCAATGTTTCATAGGACTAGAAAGGAGATACAACTGTGCCTGCATGTATCAATGGCACTGATTTTCTAAGAAACCTATCAATTTTCACTAATAGAATCTACAATACTTAAATATAAAAAAAACTGTGCTGGTTTTCATAAATAGGAAAAAATAAAAGAGAGGAAAAGAGAAAGAGAAGTAAGTCTTAGTGTGTGCTCTGAGACACATGTTAGGATTTCCACTTACTCCATGAACCAATCACCTGGGTCCTGATAGGCTTCCTCCCCTCACTGCTATCTGATGGAATAATATGTCATTACACCTTTCTCATGATTGTTTTCATCAACAAACCCACTCTTTCAACCTGATTTTAAAAGCATGACTAAACATTTCTTGAGGGCAAACCTCTGTTGGATGTCACATGTTTCCTAGAGGTGGGTGTTATTCTCTCATTTCTATGTAAGAGATACCAGAGGGGTGGAGAGATCACACACACTTCATATTGAGTGGCTGACAGCTGGGGGACTCAGTTCCTGATTCCCACCTCAGGACTCTGTCCCCTCCACTGCAGCACAACGATTGCTTCTTTCCAAACCTGCTTTATCCTCAGATGAACTCAACCACCAATTCCTTCTCTTGGGATTGGAGGAGTTCACCCATGAATTAGCAAAATGGACCCAGAGGTTTGCAGTGACCTTTACTGAATGAATGTGTGGATCCAAGGGGTTTCTATGAATAGTGACACATGCGTGAGCACATTTTGTAAAGCTGAGATATGGAAATACCATTCCCCATAGGAGATGGGATTTTCACGTGACTCTCCCATGAAAAGACTACTGCTAGCCAGGGGTCAGGGAACTTGCTAATTTTATCTCTTGGCAATCATTTTTTTCTCATTTTTCTATTGGGAAAATAAGTATAGGTAATTAATAGTAAAACTACACATATGTCAATTTTTTTTAAAACTGAAATTTTTTATGCCTATGTCTTTAAGAAATTCTCACTTGTGTGATGTGGAGAGGGGCATAAGAATTTCCTTACCACTGTCACAGAAAAAAATTGAGAAATAAAATGAAGTTTAACCTACAGGTAATATTAGACATCACTTAAAGTGTTGCAACAGATGTATGCATATCACAAAGAGACTTAAAATGCCATGCTGTGGTAAATGAGACTCAGGGAACAGTGTGTGTAGTATGTGGGCATATAGGTAAGTTTTTAGGAAAACTACTATGAATGCATAATTCACTACTAATATTATAAAAATATTGTAAGAAAAAATGCATCCACCAGAGTCATGACAGTGTTTGCCTTCAGACAACTGAAGTGCAGGGGAAGTTCATGCAGGGAAGGGAAAAACCCCTCAAGTTTTACCAGTAATGAGCATAAATTCTACAGCATGGATTATTACATACTTATAGTTTAATATGGGAAGTGGGTAAAAATGATATGGAAAGGAATTCCTATATACAATGTTTATTCATTGTCTGAGAATGGTTCTCAGCTCTGGCTTGATGATAGTATGCCCAAAGGACTTACGTGTAGAAGTTCTGATTTAATTGGTTCCAGGTTATGGTCAGCCCATCACTAAATTTCTTTGTTATGTTTTTATTTTATTGTATATTTTCCATTACCATTTAACCCCCATAAACCCTCTTCCACCTATACCCACTCACCCATACCACAATCACCACACTGTTTGTTGTCTGTGTCCATAAGTTCCAGGAGTTGAATCGAGAGGAAGTGCAATTCTATCTCTCTCAGGAAGAATTGACTTGAAAAGCATTTAAGCTGGCATTAGGAGGACAATTTATGGTTTGAGGCATGGCTTTGGTTCTCAGTTTTCCACTGTTGGTTAGGGGGTTGGATTTGATGAGAAATCAACTTTCAGCAATGTCTGTGGTTAGAGTCAAATTTAAGAAATTTATTCAGTCACGATGAACAAAAACAGTAAAGGGGAAACTCAAGTGCAAATGTTTCTCTGAGGTTGTGTATCATTGACAGACAATAAGCTTTCACTAAGGAAAAATGAGTAGAGTACAGAGTATTCATGAAAATGAATCATTATTTAATCATTGGTGCACTGTAAACTAACATGATCTTTAGGATCAAGGGTGCTGTATGATTTTGTGCATTTAACAAAGACATATTTTGCAAAATGTGAAGTCCACTAAGGCCCAAAATATACATATTTGAGTTAGAGTTGAAGGACTGACTTTGACCAGACAACCCACACATTTGAGTGAATACTTGTCTCCCTGAAAGATGATGTCATAAATCCAAGTAAAGATGAAAACCCTTGAAGATAATTACCATACAAAAATCTATCTGCTTATTTTAAGTTAGAATGTAGTTAATGTGGTTTTAGCTCTTCAAGATGACATTCTAGATTAATGGAATTTCTGGTACTGCATCTGAGTGGGATAAAGTACATTTATCCGCTTCTTAGTGTCTTTCAATTAAGATGATTTTTTCCTTAGAAAACAATATGTCCCATTCCATATTTTTACTTCCAAATTAGAAGGCTGATATTTTGCTAGTGATGGAATGTTTTAATCTGCAGTGTCCTTTCTTCTTTAATATTCTTTGAGCCAGGGTCTCTAAAGTAGTTGTTTATAGAAACAGGTAAACAGCCCAGACATCTATAAGGAAAGAGTTCTAAAAGAGTTCCCAACTGAGAAATGTTGCTGAAGGGTAAGGGGTGGTGGTGGTGGGTGGTGTTTGGTCCTTAAGCTCAAGTGTGATTCCTTTGTTTGTTAATTGCTTGAATGCAAAAAATGGATGTTGTTACACTTGTTTCATTTATTCAGCACACTCTTCTTATTCAAACTGTGTCCTATCTGCATAGTACCACAGAATCGAACAGGTGACTATGAATTCTTCCTCCTGGGACTGTCAGATGATCCAGAGCTGCAGCCTCTTCTGTTTGGCCTGTTCCTGGCCATGTACCTGGTGACCATGCTGGGGAATCTGCTCATCATCCTGGCCATCACCTCTGACTCCCACCTCCACACACCTATGTACTTCTTCCTTTCCAATTTGTCCCTGGCTGACATCAGTTTCAGCAGCACTACAGTCCCCAAGATGCTGATGAACCTCCAGACATACAGCAAGTCCATCACCTATGCAGGCTGCCTAACTCAGGTTATGTTTTTTTCTCTATTTGGAAGTCTGGAGAGTCTACTTCTGACTGTAATGGCTTATGACCGGTTGATGGCCATTTGTCAGCCTCTACACTATGTGGTAACCATGAACCCCCGCCTCTGTGGCCTGTGTGTCCTGCTGTCATTTTTCATCAGCCTTTTGGTCTCCCAGCTGCACTACTTGATGGTGTCACAACTCACCTTCTGTGCAGATGTGGAAATTCCTCATTTCTTTTGTGATGCTTCTCAACTTCTCAACCTTGCCTGTTCTGACACCTCCACTAATTACATATTGATCTATTTTTTTGGTGCTATCATTGGTGGTGTTCCAGTCTCAGGGGTCCTTTTCTCTTACAGTCGAATTGTTTCCTCCATTCTGAGAGTCCCATCATCAGGGGGGAAGTATAAGGCCTTCTCCACCTGTGGCCCTCACCTGTCAGTGGTTTGTTTATTTTATGGAACGGGCCTTGGGGTGTACTTCAATTCTACTGTGTTATCCTCCCTGAGGAAGGGTGCAGTGGCGTCAGTGATGTACAAGTGGTCATCCCCATGCTGAAGCCCTTCATCTACAGCCTGAGGAACAGGGAGATCAGGAGTGTTCTATGGAGGGTGATCAGAAGAATAGCCTAGTTTTATACCTATGGATCTTTTTCAGCTCATAGACTGGAAATAATAGCAAAATCAAACATGTATAACAAGAAATTCTGAATCCACAGTCTTATAGTGCATTTGTATCCACATGGATCTGGTGTCTGTGTACACGGTTTTTCCTCTTAGCACAGCAGGAAACAAATTCAAAGGTCATTTGGACTCTGTACATCAGTGAGAGTCCCTCTGGATTACACACATCCCGTCCTTTACCCCTCTCTTTCCTGTGCATTACCCAGGACTCTTGGTCCTGAGTTGCCATGATTGTATCATTATAAAAAATCATAGCTCTCTGCTTTTTGGCATTTATTCTTTCTACAGTTTCCCCATGAGTCTCATCCATTTTTGTGATCATGATCATGATCATGGTCAGATGCTTGAGAAGATAGAGTATTTAATTTCTTTTCCAATCCAAGGTATTTTGAAATTGAAATGGGATGGCAGTAATACTGAATTTGAATAAATACTTATCAACTGGGACAATCATAGAAAATTGGGATGTATGGTTTCCAGTATTCTGATAAAGCTTTTTCCCATTCCATCTAACATCTCCTCATCAATTTCACAGCCAGACATGAAAGGACAAATACTGTATAATTTCACTTATGTGAGGCATGTAAAGTAGTGAAATCCATAGAGACATAGAGTAGAATGTTGGTTGTCAGGGGATGGCAGAAGAGGGAACAGGGAGTTCGTATTTAATTAGTAAATAATGAATTTCATGTTTGCAAGATGAAAAGACTACTGGAGATGAATGATGATGATGGTTGTACAGCAATGTGAATGCACTTAATGACACTGAATGGGACACTTAAAATGGATAAGATGGAAAATATTCCATTAGATTATTTTACTACATAAAAGAAATGATGTCATACTAGAGATGAAGGACACATTGCTGTAAATGTCAGGTGTACCACCAGCCCTCAGCATTACCGCCCATAGGGACCTGCCTTAGCTGCCAAGGGCCACTGTAACCAAGGTCATGGCTACTTCTGCAGCTGCCCACATGCCATGATGTTTGGCCCCTTGGCACCAGTTCCAGCCAACTCTAAAGATTCATCCTAGATCCAGAGCTCCCTGGTAATTTTAGGTGGCCTTTGATGAGCTTCAACTTGGATTGATTTTTCCATTGCCCATGGTTGCTACAAAGTGTTCACCAAACCACAGAGTGAGGGAACAGTGTCTACAAGATTTTCTTCACTTCAGACAACAGGCACATGTTCAGAAGTCCCCAGGTCACCCTCACTTCAGATCAGCTGGCTATAATTAAGGGACTCCCTTACTTTCAATGATTTGCTAGAATGACTCAAAGCAAGGGAATTCCCTCAGGTTCAATAATTCACCAGCTTGAGTCACAGAACTTAAGACAGTGCTAGTCTTATGATTATATTTTTCTTATAGCAAAATAATACAAAACAGGACTAGACAAAAGAAGATACACCTGGGGAAATATTTGTACATTCCCATAGGTAAACCTTGTTGTTGTCCTCTGCCCATGGGGTTCAAACCCATTACTTCATCCTAGCCACAATGTGAGACAACAGTCAGAGTTTTGCTAATCAGGTAGCACACCTGAGCTCCAGTGTCCAGAGATTTTATCTTGGCTTCATTTCATTGGTGGGATAAATTAAATCATTTCCCATTTGGTTGAACTCACTCTCCAGCCTTTCTCCCAAGACACTGGGCTGACACCAGTTCCCCTAAAGCACCAGCCCTTCACATACGTGCTTGGTCTCTTTGGCATAACCAATTATCATCTTCAGTTATCTTATTAGCATAAACTATCAGTTATGGTTCATGGGGTCCCCCACAATAACCAATCACTGCTATCACTAGCTAAATTTCAAGGGCTTAAGGGTGACTTCCCAGGACCTGGGGAAAAGGTCATATCTCTGTGTAAATGAGGACAAATTCATTCCCACACATGTGCTCTTCCACAGGTGTTGATGCCCGGAGCGCTACCTGTGAACCTTCTCGATGTTCCTCAATATCTCTGAGTCTCCTTGTGAGGAAGCCAACGTGGGATATCTGCTTAGTAATAAAACTATTTTGGGATAATTTTGAGACAATTCCAAGGTAGTTTTCTTAAATAGTCAGCAATGCTTTATAAATTACAAGTGCAGCGCTTGGCGCAGTGATGGAAAAATTTAAGGAGAGGAGATGAGGTATTAAAATTTCAGGGTAGTATGTAGGTCCCCATAGAAAATCTTATTGAATCTAGAAATACAAACTCAGAGATGTTTGATACAAAGGGAGAACAGAGTTGAGATAATAACATCTGTGTGAGTATTATACTTCAAAAATGTTTATTTAAAAATATTCAACCTTAGAGTGTAAATAAAATATGAGTTAAGGATGATAATTTATTTGGCCTGTGTCATCTTGAAATTTCTAGAGGCTGTATGGTCCTGTCTGTCCCTGATTTTTGTTACAAGTTTTGTTAGGCTTCCCCTGATTCTGGCTGTTTAGAATCAGAAGGCATTGAGGGCTATTTTAATGACAGTGTCTAACACTAAGGTTGTTGCTGTCCTCCTGGGAAGAAGAGGTGTCTGAAGACCTGAGACATGTACCAACTCTTGTCCATTAGAACACAGAGATGCCCAGACAGGTGACCTGAAAGAGTGGAAGGAGTTTGAACTGCAAGCTGGCTGACATACTTAAGGAGTATGTTAAGAGAGTTAAGTACTCTCTTTCTGTTTCCTCTCTCAAAATTCATGAGACTATAACTGCTCAGATTTTCTGATGATTTGTATTTCCTAGCCTTGCAAGAGTGTCCTAAAAGGCTCCTGAATGTTCACTTTCTCCCCTTTTACACCGAAGCCAGTTTTTGTTTTTGTTTTTTGTTTTAGGTGTAATTGGAACTCCTTGCCAAGGTCTATAAACCCTTCATGGTTTAGTATCTTCTACCCCTTTCCAACTCCATCACTGGTCACTGGTCCATTTATGGGCATTACTCTGGGAGTTTATATGTGCTAAATTTCAGGCCCTGCTCCAGACCCGGAGAATCAGAACCTCTGTAGCTGGAACCCGTTACAGGTGATTCTGTTGCATGCTAAGTCTGGTTACACATATCTTCTTTCTTGTATGTCTTTGAACAGACCATGTTCTTTGTAACCTGAAGACCATTAAACTTAATTATCTATGTCTAGAGTGCTCTTCCTCTTTGTTACTCAAGTCTCCACTTAAATATTGCACTTAAGATGCCTGAACACTCACCTAAATTCTCCTGATATTCTCTCCATCCAGTTGTTCTGAATTTCTCTTGTATTGTCATTAGCTTCCGAGTGAACTCACAAGTTTTGAGTATTATAAAAGAAAATAATGTAGTAGGCTGCCTCAATTACTCTGTTCTAAATTAAACTGATTTGGGTCCTGATGTAAATGAGTTTTGGTCCTCTTCCAATCCAAAGTTTTTTTGTGAAATGTGGTATTATTGGCATAAACAGTAAAGACACCAGGCACTTTCACTACCATAAGGAATTTTTGGAAGAAATTTATTATAAAGAAATTTCTATAATAGCTCGTTGATTATGGCAAGGAGAAATTGCATGAAACATCATCAAACATGTAAGGAGACTTCATTTAAGACTATGTAATGGGGCCAAGTTGATTGCAGTAAGGGAGAGAGATTGAACTCAACTCCACTGAAAGAAAAGCAGGAGGATTTCTAAAATGGTATGATTCCACTTACATGAAATTTGCATAAGAGGCTGTGGGTGTGCCCCACCCCCAGAGACACCCCCAACTGCCAGGGATGAGTATAAGTCTACCAAGACATGATCTGCCTGGGAAGGAAAGGTGGCCAGTCTCTCAAAGGAGAAGGGCCAGGAGTCTGTTCCTCAACAGGCTTTTGCATTTATTTGCATAGGAATATACGGAGTATATGTAAAGCTCACAAGTCATTGTCAGGCAGTAATGGCTAAACAATAGGTAACATTCAAAGAAGTATGAGGGTTTATTTTGAGTCAGGGTCAGATAGCTAAAGGGCCAGAAGACTTTGGGGAAACAAACTCATTTCATGCTTAGACCCTTATCATTTAAATTGAGGGTATTAGCAAAGCAGGTTTCTTTAAGGCCTTCTATCTTGATTGAGAGCCTTGCTGGGTAAAGTAGCCTTGGTTGCAGACCTCTGGTTCTCATTACTTGGAATATTTCTTGCCATTCTCTTCTGGCTTGGAGTGTTTCCATTGAGAAGTCAGCTGTTAGCCTTATTGGGGCTCCCTTGTATGTTACTTCCTGTTTCTCCCTTGCTGCTTTTAAGACTCTCTCTTTGTCTTGAAATTTTTCCATTTTAATTATGATGTATCTTGAGGTCGGTCTCTTTGGGTTCCTCTTGATTGGGACTCTCTGTGTTTCCTGGATTTGTGTGAGTTTTTCTCTCATCAAATTAGGGAAGTTTTCCATCATTACTTTTTCAAATAGGTTTTCGATCCCTTGCTCTTCTTCTTCTTCTCCTTCTGCTATCCCTATTATACGGATATTATTTGTCTTCCCATTGTTTGTGAGGCTCTTCTTGTTAGCCTCAGCTTCTTAAATTGATGTGTTCTGGCTCCCTGAGTTTGTGGTGTTAAATTCTTTAGTAGAATAGCAGTGAGTTTCAGTGGTGCAGTTTCGTTGATCTCCCAAGCTCATTGGTCTTGGGCTGTCATTTAAGTTGGCTTTGTGTTTGCCTTTGGGTTTTGATTGTTGTTGAGTCTTTCTTTGGTGGTTCCTTCTCACCAGCTGGTTAAATGAGGGTCACTCTATCCACCACCTCCTGTATTTTGTTGTGCTGGTGAGGGCAGGTTGTGTTGAAGCTGGTTCTTCTGTGTGTATAAGGTTTAAAGAATTCTCTCTTGCTCTTGTTCAGTTGTTTGTATTGGGTACTGTCTCTACTGTTTAGTTGTATTTCGAGATAGGTCCTTAATTGAGGTTTGTGTGGTTACTACTCCCTCCTTCACCTTCTTCTGTTGTTATCTGTTAATGGTTCCTTTGTTGTTGGGTTTCCTCTTCCAGTGGGTATCCTGGTGTTCACCACCTCCACCTATTCTTTTTTGTGATCATTTGGAGGGGGAAGGCAACATGGTTTAAGACAGCAACAGAGAATTCTATGGCATTTACAGTAGTAGCAAGTAGGGAAGAGATAGGAGATCCTTTGACTATGTATAGTGTTAACCATGATCTTCCACACAGCTAGCTAATTTTTAGAAAGGATGGAAAGAAGATAAGACTCTTGTTGGGGAAGGAAGGATTCTGAGCTGGATGTAGAAAGCAGGGAGGTTGTGGGAGGTCAGATTCTGAGGTAAGATGAGAGTAAAGGATAGTAAATAGGTGTAGTGTGTGAGAGAATAGAGTTAACCACTACAGTAATAGAGTTCAGGAAACTTTGAAATGGACTAAGATCGGGGGCCGGGGGTGTTGTGAAGTAATTACAATTGCATGGAATAGCAATTATTTACAATAATCTTATGGCAACAATCATATGACAGAATCTATGAGATCTAGGTAACAAGAATAGGGAGTACAGAACCTCGAGTAGTCTGCTAATGGGACACAGGTGAGTTAAAGGACAGTAGATTAGCAATACAGTATGGAAAGAGATATCAGGGGAAAGCTGTCAGGTCATACAGTATACCCAGCCTAGCAAAGCAGACTATACAAAAAGAAGAGGGATACAAAAAATACTATTAAAAAAAAGATGTAGGAATACTGGAAAAAATAATAATAATACAAATATGCAATAACTTGCAGGTTCTCTGTAATAGCAGAGTGAAATTTATCTCACTGTCCCAGCTGTTGTGATGCCCCTTCTTTGGGTTCAACTTTGGTCTGTTCACAGATCCAGGATTTTGTCTCACTTGTAGGTATTTAGAAAAAAATTTAAAAAGTAAAAATAGAAAAGGCAGACGAAGGAAGGAAGAAGAGGTAAAATTGGAGGAAAGGAAGGAGGAAGGAATAAAACAAGAAATCAGGAAACAGAGGAAAAAGAAATCAAAAGAGAATAAAAAAAATAAAAATTAAAAATTGTTAAAAAAATAGAATCAAATTAAAAAGTCTCTTGGTTTCAAAGTGGCCAAACCGGTTTTTCTGCTCTTGCTGGCTGCCGTAGGCTGAGGGGTGATTGGTATGGCTTTTCTTCCTGGGCCAGCTGAGCTCGCACTGGCTCCTCAGTCTTGTGCCCTGGGTGTGGGAATCAGATCTTTCCCCAGGGTTACTGCTGTGGACTGGGGTGTGGGGATGCTCTCCCTGCACACGCACCTGTGTGCCCACGGCTGGGTGGCAGGGAGGCTGGAGCGACTGATCACTTTAGGAGAATTCCCCAAACAGTATCTGTCTATTCACTCCTTCCTCTTGAGAAATTCCTCCTGTTCAAGCCTGCCACTCCCCACAGTGGCCTGGCTTCTCCCGCTGCTGAACTCTCCAGCCAGACTGGTGACTGTGGGGGTCGGGGCCTGCTGTGCGACCCAGCCTCTCTGGTGTCAACAGCCTCCAAAGGTGCTCACAGCCCTTGCGTGTTTGCTAGCACCTGGATTCCTCCCAGTGCCGCTCAGACCTTGTTTGGCTGGGGAGGGAGCAGTTGTCCTGGCTCTCTCCCAAGGACTCTGTGGCAAACCCAGCAGCAGACCCTGGGCCTGGGGCTGCAGCCCCTGGACCACACGCTGGTCCCTGGGACTCTACCTTGTTGCAGCACTCTTCTTAGGGTCCGGTTTTTTGGTTCCGCCACAATCCTTGGTCCCCTATTTTCACATATGCTGAAGTATGTTGGTTGCTTGCTTCTCTACTTCATAGATCAGTCAGGATTTTCTCCCCTGAGCAGAGGGAAGCAGAATCTGCTCCTTCCTACTCCAACGCCATCTTAGCCCCCCAGTTTGACCACTTTGAAACCAAGTGGATTTTGTTTGTTTGTTTGAATTTTTTAAGTGACTTTTTAATTTGTAATTTTTATTATTGTTATGTCTCTCAATTCCTTTTGCTTCTCTTTCCTTCTTTCTAGTTTTTTTCCTCCTTCCTTTCTTCCCAATTTTATCTCTTCTTCCTTTCTTCTTCTGCTTTTTTTCTTTTTTCCCTTTTTTTTTTTAAATACCCACAAGTGAGACAAAAAACAAAAAAAGAAAAAAACAAAACAGGAACTGTGAAAAGACCAGATTTGGACCCAAAGAGGGGGCATCCCAACAGCTGAGACAGTGAGCAAGACAAATTTCACTTTGTTATTACAGACAACCCGCAAGTTATTGCATATTTGTATTATTATTTTTTCATTATTCTTACATCTTTATTTTCACAGTATTTTTGTATTTCTCTTCTTTCTGTATAGTTTTCTTTGCTTGGCTGGTTATGTTGAATCATTTGACAGGTTCCCCTGTTATCTCATTCATAGTGTATTGCTAATTTACTGTTCTTCTCTTCATTTCTGTTCCATTAGTACACTACTCAAGGTTCTATGCTCCCTGTTCTTGTTATCTAGATCTCATAGGTTCTGTAATATGATTTTTGCTCTAATATTACTGTAAATAATAGCTATTCCTTACAATTGTAAATACTACAAAACACACCCACCCCAGATCTTAGCCCACTCCACGGTTTACTGAAATCTATTACTGTAGTGGTTAACTCTATTCTCTCACACACTACACTTATTTACTATCCTTTACTACCACCTTACTTAAGAATCTGACCTCCCACAACCTCACTGCTTTCTAGATCCAACTGACAATCCTTCCTTCCCCAACAAGAGTCTTATCTTCTTTCCAGCCTTTCTAAAAAGTGGCTATTTGGGTGGAATATCACAGATAATGCTATACATAGCCAAAGGATCTCCTATTTCTTCTCTACTGGCTGCTACTGCAAATATCATAGAAGACTCTCTTGCTGTCTTCAACCATTTTGCCTTTCCCCTCCAACTGATCACAAATAAGAGTAGGTGGGAGCTATGAACACCAGGATACCTGAAGGAGACTGCACCACTGAATCTCACAGGTATTCTACCACAGAAGTGCACAGGAAAAACCCAGGGAGCCAGAACAGATCCATTTAAGAAGCAGAGGCTAACAAGAAGAGTCTCACAAACAATGGGAAGACAAAGAAACAATCCCCAAATGAAGGGAAAGGAGGAAGCCTCAGAAAGAATGCTAAATGAAATAGAGGCAACTCAACTATCAGATATTGAGTTCAAAGCAATGATTATCAGGAAGCTCAATGAGCTCACAATGAGCTACCAGAAACTACAGGGAAGCTACAATAAACTCACTGAAAACTATATCAACATGAAAAAGGAAATAGAAACTATCAACAAGGGCCAAGAGGAAATGGAGAATACAATTTCTGAACTGAAGAACATAGTAGAAGGAACCCAAAGCAGGATTGATGAAACAGAAGATCGGATCAGTGAGCTGGAGGACAAAGTAGAAAAAAGTACCCAGAAAGAGCAAGAAAAGGAAAAAAGGCTCAGAAAGAATGAAGAGGGATTAAGAGAAATGCAAGATAATAGGAAACGTAATAATATCCACATAATAGGGATACCAGAAGGAGAAGAAGAAGAGCAAGTGATAGAACACCTATTTGAAAAAGTAATGATGGAAAAGTTCCCTAATTTGATGAGAGAAAAAGTCACACAAATCCAGGAAACACAGAGAGTACCAAAGAAGAGGAACCCAAAGAGACCGACCCCAAGACACATCATAATAAAAATGGCCAAATTTCAAGACAAAGAGAGTCTTTTTTTTTAAGATTTTATTTGTTTATTTTTAGATAGGGAATTAAGGGAGATATAGAGAGAAAGAAACATCAATGTGCGGTTGCTGGGGTTTATGGCCTACAACCCAGGCATGTATCCTGGCTGGGAATCAAACCTGCGACACTTTGGTTCGCAGCCCGCGCTCAATCCACTGAGCTATGCCAGACAGGGCTACAAAGAGAGAGTCTTAAAGCAGCAAGGGAGAAAGAGGAAGTAATACAAGGGAGCCCCAATAAGGTTAGCAGCTGACTTCCAAATGAAAACGCTACAAGCCATTAGAGAAAGGCAAGAAATATGCCAAGTAATGAGAACCAGAGGTCTGCAACCAAGGCTACTTTACCCAGCAAGTCTCTCAATCAAGATAGAAGGGCAAATAAGGAGCTTCCAGGACAAAAGAAGTCTAAAAGAATACACCTCCACCAAACGAGCTCTGCAAGAGATGCTAAAGGACCTGCTTTAAGGAAAGGAAAAAAGAGAGAAATGGAGAACGAGAGAGAGAAAGAGAGAGACAGAGAGAGAGAAACACAGGTACAAAAATGGCAATAAATAAGTACCTATCAATAATAACCTTAAATGTAAATGGATTAGATGCTCTAATCAAGAGACAAAGAATAGCTGAATGGCTAAGAAAGCATGACCCACACATATGTGCCTACAAGAGACCCACCTCAGGACAAAAGATCTACACAGACTGAAAGTGAAGGGCTGGAAACAAATTTTCCAAGCAAATGGACAGGACAAAAAGCCTAGGTAGAAATACTCATATCAGACAAAATAGACTTCCAAAAAAGGACCATAAAGAGAGACCCAGAAGCCCACTTCATAATACTCAAGGGAAGAATCCACGAAGAAGACATAAACATTGTAAATATATATGCACCCAACATAGGAGCACCCAAATACATAAAGAAAATCTTAGATGACTTCAAGAAAGATATTGAGAGCAACACAATTATAGTAGGGGATTTTAACACCCCACTGTCAAAAATGGATACATCTTCCAAACAAAATATCAACAAAGATATTGTGGCATTGAACAATGCCCCAGATGAAATAAATTTAACTGATATATATAGAGAGAGCCCTTCATCCCAAAGAAGCTAAATACACATTCTTTTCCAATGTACATGGAACGTTTTCAAAGATAGACCACATCATAGGACACAAAACAAGCCTCAACAAATTCAAGAAAATTGAAATCATACCAAGCATTTCCTCTGACCACAAAGGACTGAAACTAGAAACCAACCCTAAGGGAAAAAACCCCAAACACTCAAAATCATGGAGATAGAACAGCATGCTACTAAACAATGAATGGGTCAAGAATGACATTAGGGAAGAAATAAAAACGTTTCTGGAAACAAATGAAAATGAACCCAAACAACCCAAAACTTATGGGACACACTGAAGGCAGTCCTGAGAGGGAAGTTCATAGCAATACAGGCCTACCTAAAAAAGATAGGAACATTCCAAACAAACAACCTAACCCTACACCTACAAGAACTTGAGGAACAACAACAAAGACAGCCCAGATCAAGCAGAAGGAAGAAAATAACCAAGATCAGACCAGAATTAAATGACATAGAGACCAAAAGCACAATTCTAAGGATCAATGAATCCAGGAGCTGATTCTTTGAAAAGATAAACAAACTTGACAAGCCTTTAAGCAGACTCATCAAGAAAAAAAGAGAGAAGACTCAAATAAACACAATCATAAACACAATCAGAAATGAAAGAGGAGAGATTACAACAGATACCACAGAAATACAAAGGATTGTAAGAAATTACTACAAAGAACTGTTAAATATACATTCTTTTCAAATGTACACGGAACATTCTCAAAGATAGACCACATGATAGGACACAAAACAAGCCTCAAGAATTTTCAAGAAAATTGAAATCATACCAAGCATTTTCTCAGACCACAAGGGACTGAAGCTAGAAACCAACCCCAAGGGAAAAAAAACACCCAAAACACTCAAAACCATGGAGATTAAATAGCATGCTATTAAACAATGAATGGGTCAAGAATGATATTAGGGAAGAAATCAAAAGGTTTCTGGAAACAAATGAAAACGAACTCACAACAACCCAAAACTTATGGGACACAGCCAAGGCAGTCCTGAGAGGAAGTTCATAGCGATACAGGCCCACCTAAAAAGGTTAGAAACATTCCAAACAAACAACCTAACCCTACATCTACAAGAACTCGAGGAACAACAACAAAGGCAGCCCAGAGCAAGCAGAAGGAAGGAAATAACCAAGATCAGAGCAGAATTAAATGACATAGAGACTAAAAGCACAATTCTAAGGATCAATGAATCCAAGAGCTGGTTCTTTGAAAAAATAAACAAAATCGACAAGCCTTTAAGCAGACTCATCAAGAAAAAAAAGAGAAGACCCAAATAAACACAATCAGAAATGAAAGAGGAGAGATTACAACAGATACCACAGAAATACAAAGGATTGTAAGAAATTACTACAAAGAACTGTATGCCGAGAAATTTGAAAACCTAAGTGAAATGGACACATTTCTAGAAAAATATAATCTTCCAAAACTCAATGAAAAAGAAGCAGAAAGCCTGAACAGACCAATAACAACAAAAGAAATTGAAGCAGTAATCAAAAAAACTCCCAACACACAAAAAGCCCTGGACCAGATGGTTTCACAGGAGAATTCTACAAAGCATTTAAGGAAGAGCTAACCTCTATCCTTCACAGACTATTCCAAAAAAATCCAAAAAGATGGGAGTCTCCCAAACTCTTTTTATGAGGCCAACATCATCCTAATTCCAAAACCAGATAAAAGACACAACAAAGAAAAGAAAACTTCAGGCCAATATCACTGATGAACATTGACGCTAAAATCCTCAACAAAATACTGGCAAACCGCATCCAACAATACATTAAAAAGATCATACACCATGACCAAGTGGGATTCATTCCAGGGATGCAAGGATGGTTCAATATTCGCAAGTCAGTAAATGTAATACATCACATAAACAAAAGCAAAGACAAAAACCACATGATCATATCAATTGATGCAGAAAAAAGCATTTGATAAGGGTACAGCACCCATTCAGGATAAAAACAGTTGGCAAAGTGGGAATAGAGGGAGCATTCCTCAACGTAATAAAGGCCATATATGAGAGACCTACAGCCAACATCATACTCAATGGGCAAAAATTAAAATCTTTTCCACTAAGATCAGGAACAAGACAAGGCTGTCCACTTTTACCACTTCTATCCAACATAGTACTGGAAGTTTTAGTCACAGCAATCAGACAAGAAAAAAGAAATAAAAGGCATCCAAATCGGAAAGGAGGAAACAAAACTGTCACTGTTTGCAGATGACATGATAGTATACATAGAAAATCCTATAGACTCTACCAAAAAACTGCTTGACCTAATAAATGAATTTGGCAAAACAGTGGGATACAAAGTCAATATCCAGAAATCAAAGGCATTTCTGTACACCAACAATGAAACAGCAGAAGCAGAGATCAAGGAAAAAATCCCATTTGAAATAGCAAAAAGGAAAAAATAAAATATCTAGGAATAAACCTAACCAAAGAGGTAAAAGACCTGTATTCAGAAAACTACATAACACTGAAGAAAGAAATCAAGGAAGACACAAACAAATGGAAAACATATACCGTGTTCATGGATTGGAAGAATTAATATCATCAAAATGTCCATACTACCCAAAGCAATTTACACATTCAATGCAATTCCTATTAAAGTACCAATGGCATATTTCACAGACATAGAACAAACACTTCAAAAATTTATATGGAATTATAAACGACCCCTGAATAGCTGTTGCAATTTTGAGAAAGAAGAGTAAAGTAGGAGGCATCACAATACCCACACTAAACTATACTACAAGGCCACTGTAATCAAAACAGCCTGGTACTGGCATAAAAACAGGCATATAGACCAATGGAACAGAACAGAGAGCCCAGAAATAAAGCCCAAGTCTCTATGGTCAATTAATATTTGACAAAGGAGGCAGCAACATAAAATGGAGTAAAAATAGCCTCTTCAACAAATGGTGTTGGGAGAAACTGGACAGCCACGTGCAAAAAAATGAAACTTGAGCACCAACTTACACCATATACAAAAATAAATTCAAGGTGGATAAAAGACTTAAATATAAAACGTGACACCATTAAAGTCCTAGAGGAGAACGTAGGTAGGAAAATCTCAGATATTTCACGCAGAAACTTTTTTACTGACTTGTCCCCTAGAGCAAGGGACATAAAGGAAAGAATAAACAAATGGGACCTCATCAAAATTAAAAAGCTTCTGCACAGCTAAAGAAAACAGTATCAAAATTAAAGAGAACCAACTGTATGGGAAAACATATTTGCCAATGATACCTCAGACAAGGGTTTAATCTCCAAAATATATAAAGAACTTACAAGACTGCACTCTAAGAAGACAAGGAATCCAATTAAAAAAGTGGGCAAAGGACTTGAACAGACACTTCTCCAAGGAGGACATACAGAAAATCCAAAGACACATGAAACGATGTTCAATATCGCTAGCTATCAGAGAGATGCAAATTAAAACCACCATGAGATACCACTTCACACCAGACAGAATGGCCATCATAAACAAAGCAACAAACAACAAGTGTTGCAGAGGTTGTGGAGAAAAGGGGATCCCTAGTGCACTGTTGGTGGGACTGCAGACTGGTACAACACTATGGAAGGCAGTATGGAACTTCCTCAGAAAACTAAAAATGGATCTGCCTTTTGACCCTGAGATTCCACTGCTGGGACTCTATCCTAAGAATACTAAAACACCAATTCAAAAGAACCTATGCATCCCAATGTTCATAGCAGCACAATTTACAATAGCTAGATGCTGGAAGCAACCAAGATGCCCATCAGTAAATGAATGGATCAAAAAACTATGGTACATTTACACAATGGAATTCTATGTAGCAGAAAGAAAGAAGGAGCTCCTACCCTTTGCAACAGCGTGGATGGAGCTGGAAAACATTATGCTCAGCGAACCAAGCCAGGCAGTGAAAGACAAATACCATATGATGTCACCTTTAACAGGAACCTAAATAACAAAACAAAGAAACAAGCAAAATATAACCAAAGACACTGAAATAGAGGACAGGCTGACAGTGACCCACAGAGGAGAGTAGAGAGAATTTCAGGGGGACAGTGGGAAGGGTTCACAGGGAACAAACTTAAAGGACACATGGTCAAAAACTAAGGG
>NW_025333958.1:0-10485 GCF_019186645.2 Phyllostomus hastatus | reverse complement strand
TGATAGTTATACTGTACTTATATAAGAAGGGAACACAGATACAATATGAAAAGTTGTAGTGCATAAGTACCTTTCAGTAGTAACATTAAATGTAAATGAATTAAATACTCCAATCAAAAGACACAGGGTAGCTGAAGGGATAAGAAAGCATCACCTGCATATATGCTGTCTATAAGAGACCTACCTCAGAACAAAAGACCTATACAGACTGAAAGTGAAGGCTGGGAAAAAATATTCCAAGCAAATGAGCAGGGGGAAAAAACCCAAGGTAGATATCAGACAAAATAGATTTCAAAACAAAGGCCATGAAAAGAGACACAGAAGTCCATTTCATAATTCTAAAGGGAAGCATCCATCAGGAAGCTATAAACATTGTAAACGGGTAACACCAAACATATGAGCAACCAAATATATAAGGAAAATCTTGGAAAACTTCAAAAAAGATATAGATAGCAACACACTTATAGTAGAAGATTTTAACACCACACTGTCACAACAATGGACAGATCTTCCAAATAAAGAATCAACAAGGCCATTGTGGCACTGAATCATACACTAGACCAAATGGGCTTAACAGGACCTTTCACTCCAAAGAAGCAAAATACACATTCTTTTCAAATGCACAAGGAACATTTTCAAAGATAGATCACATGATAGGACAAAAGACAGGCTTCAAAAATTTTGAGAAATTTGAAATCATATCAAGCATTTTTTTGTGATCACAATGGCTTGAAACTAGAAATCAATCTCAAGGGAAAAACTCAACAATAGTCAAATCCATAGAGACTGAGTAACATGTTATTAAACAATGAAAGGGTAAACAATGAGATCAAGGAGGAAATTAAATAGTTTCTGGAAACAAATAAAAATGAACACAGAACAGCCCCAAACTTATGGGACAAGCAAAGGTAGTCTTGAGAGGGTTCATAGTTATACAGGCCTACCTGAAAAAAAAAAAGGAAACATTTCAAGTAAACAACCTAACCCTACATCTAAGAAATCTAGAGGAACAACAACAAACAAAACACAGAATGAGTACAGAGAAGGAAATAATCAAGATCAGAGCAAAATTAAATGACATAGTGACTAAAAAACAATCCAAAGGATCAATAAATCCAGGAACCGGTTCTTTGAAAAGATAAACAAAATCAACAAGCCTTTAATGAGACTCATAAAGAAAAAAAGAGATGACCTAAATAAATAAAATCAGAAACAAAATAGGCAAAATTACAACTAACACCACAGAAATATGAAGGATTGTAAGAAACTACTCTGAATAAATATATGCCAAGAAATTTGACAATCTGGGTGAAACAACCTAGTTTCTAGAAACATATAATCCTCCAAAACTGAGTCAAGAAGAAGCAGAAAGTTTGAATAGACCAGTATCAGCTAGTGAAATTGAGGCAGTAATCAAAAAATTCCCAGCACACAGAGTCCTGGGCTGGACAATTCACAGGAGAATTTCACCAAACATTTAGAGAAGAGCTAACCCCAATTCTTCTCAAACTATTCCAAAAAATTCACGAAGAGGGAAGGTTCCCAATTTCTTTTCATGAGGCCAGTATTATCCTAATTCTAAAACCAGATAAAAACATAACAAAGAAAAAAAAACTATAGGTCACTAGCCTCAACAATTTTGAGAAAGAATAACAAAGTATGAGGAATCACAATATCTGATATCAAAGTATATTACAAGGCTACTGTAATCAAAACAGTCTGGTACTAGCATAGAACAGATATGCAGACCACTGGAACAGTATAGAGAGCCCAGTAATAAATTCATGTCAATATGGTCAGTTAATGTTTGACAAAGGGGGCAGGAACAATATGCAGTAAAAATAGCCTCTTCAATAAACAGTGTTGGGAGATCTGGACAAATACATGTCAAAAAATGAAACTAAATCACCAACTTACACCATACACCAAAATAAACTCAACATGGATAAAAGAGTTAAATATATGGCATGACACAACAAAAATCTTAGAGGAAAACATAGGCAGGAAAATTTCCGATATCCCATGCAGCAATTTTTTCACCGATACATCATCCCCTAGGGCAAGGGATATAAGAAAAAGAATAAACAAATGGGGCTATATCATGAAAACGCTTCTGCACAGCTAAGTAAAACATCAACAGAATGGAAAGGGAACCAATAATATGGGAAAACATATTTTCCAATGACACTTTGAACAAAGGTTTGATCTCCAAAATATATAAAGAATGCACACAACTCCACTCCAGGATGATAACAATCTAATTAAAAAATGGGCAAGGGGCCTGAGCACACAGTTCTCTATGGAAGACATACAGAGAGCCCAGAGACAAATGAAAATATGCTCAACATCACTAGCCATTAGAAAGATGCAAATTAAAACCACAATGAGATACCACTTCACACTGGTTAGAATGGCCATCATTAATAAATCAACAAATAACAAGTGCTGATGAGGTATGGAGAAAAGGGAACCCTAGTACACTGTTGGTAGAAACGCAGACTGGAGAGCCACTTTGGAAAACAGTATGGAATTTCCTCAGAAAACTAAAGATGGAACTGCCTTTTGACACAGAGATACCACTGTTGGGATTATACCCTAAGAATCCTGAAACACTAATTCAAAAGAACCTATGCACCCCTATGCTCATAGCAGTATTATTTACAATAGCCAAGTGCTGGAAACAGCCTAAGTGTTGATCAATAAATGAGTGGATCAAAAAACTGGTGCATTTATACAATGGAATACTGAACAGCAGAAAGAAGAAACTCCTACCTTTCATGACAGCATGGATGGAACTGGAGAATATTGTGCTAAGTGAAATAAAGTGGTGAAAGACAAATAGCATATGATCTCAACTATAAATGGAAGCTAACCAACAAAACAAGCAGATGAGCAAAACAGAGCCAGAGACTTGGAAAAGAACAAACTGACAGTGACCCGAGGAGACAGGGGAGAGTGATAATGGTGGAAAGAAGTAAAAGGGGCAAGCAAATGAACATGAATAGAGGGCTCACATGCACAAATGATGAGGAAAAACTGATGAGTGGAGCTGGGGATGGGGTTGGGGTGAGCAAAGGGGAAAAAGGCGGGACAACTGTAACTGAGTAACAATAAATAAACAAACCCAAATAAACAAAATGGACACAACTAATCTATCAGATGCAGAGTTCTAAACACTTGGCTATAAGGACGTGGAAGAAACATAGCAAGGACCTCAAGAGCCCAAAAAACATCCAGTCAGCCCTGGTTGTTGTGGCTCAGTGGGTTGAGCACTGGCCTGGGAATCAAAAGGTCATTGGTTTGAATCCATTACTGAAGGCACATGGCTGGGTTGTAGGCCAGGTCCCAAGTTGGGGGCCTGTGGGAGGCAAGCAATTGATGTTTTTCTCACACATTGATTTTTCTCTATCTTTCCCCTTCCCTGAAAATAAATAAAATCTTTAAAATAAATCCAGTCGGAAACAAAGGATACACTAATTAAAATAAAGAACCATTTACAGGGAATTAACAGTAGAGTGGATGAAGCTGACAATCATATCAATGATTTGGAACATAAGGAAGCAAAAAGCAGCCATACAGAACAAGAAGAAGAAAGAATCCAAACAATGAGGACAGGGTAAGCAGACTCTTGGACAACTTCAAGCATTCCAACTTACAACACAGAGGTCCCAGAAGAAGAGAAAGAGCAAGAAATTGGGAATCTATTTGAAAAAATAATGAAAGAAAACTTCCCTGGTTTGGTGAAGGAATTAGACATGCAAGTCCAGGAAGCACAGAGTCCCAAACAAGATGGATGCAAGGAGGCCCACTCCAAGATATATCATAATTAAAATGCTAAACATTAAAAAGAGAATCTTAAAAGCACCAAGAGAAAAGCAGTTAGTTACCTAGAGGGGAATTCCCATAAGGCTGTCAGGTGATTTCTTAAAAGAAATTTTGCAGGCTAGAAGGGATTTGCAAGAAATATTCAGAGACTTCCATCAAGATGGAGGCACAGGTAAACACAGCTTGCTTCCTTGTGCTCCCACAGTGAAAATTACAACCAGACTACAAAACAAGTATCACCCAGAATCGTCAGAAAATCGAGCTGTATGGAAGTCTGACATCCAAGGTATTAAAGAAGCCACATTCATCCATACAGTTAGAAGAGGCAGAGATGTCAAGACCTGGAGCCCCAGAACTGGCAGTCCCACACCCATGTGTGGTAGATAAAAATCAGGAGGTACACTTAGGGAGTGAGGGATCCCAGTCTCACACCAGAACACCCAGCCCTGGGAACCAGTGCCAGGAAGATAAGTTCCCACAACTTCTGGCTATAAAAACCAGTGGGCATTGTGGTGACGAAAGAAACTGAGGGATTCTAAGGAGTCTCCTCTTAAAGGGCCTGCAAGGAACTTAAGACTTATGCAGACTCACTTCTTCTGGGCTCAGCACCAGGACAGCAGCTGGAAGCCTATCAGCAGTATACAGGAAAAAACTGAAGTCTCTGGCCTCAGGGAGAGCACCAGTGGATAGCATCGTCCCAGACCAAACTCCAAAGGCCAGGCAATGGCACTGTCCCCTTTCTAAACCCTCCCCCAAATAGAGCCACCACGTGCAGTGATGCCATTCTGGAGATTCCATCCACCTGGGTTACAAGGGTTGCCATGTCCTGGTGGTTACTTATAGCTCTGGCCCATCTCACTTACCAGTGCACTGTTTTACATTAGTCCAAGCTACTAAGACAGGGAGTCAAAGCAGCTCTAGCTAATATATAGAGACAAACACAGGAAGGTTACAAAAATGAGAAGACAGAAAAAATATGGCCCAAATGAAAGAACAGAACAAAAATGCAGAAAAAGAACTGAACAAAATGGAGATGAGCAATCTATCTGATGCAGAGTTCAAAACACTGGTTATTAGGATACTCAAGGAACTTAGTGAGGACCTCAACAACATAAAAAGGAACAAGGCAGAAATAAAGTTTACACTAAACAAGATAAAAAAAAACTTACAGGGAACCAACAGTGGAGTGGATGAAGCCAAGAATCAAATCAATGACTTGGAACATAAGGAAGAAAAAAAAATTAGTTGGAATAGCAAGAAGAAAGAGAATCCAAAAAAAAAAAAACAAACCCCAAGGATAGGCTAATGAGCCTCTGGGACAACTTCAAACATACCAACACTCAAATCATCATAAGGTTGTCAGGAGAAGAGAAAGAGCAAGAAATTGAACACTTATATGAAAAAACAATGAAAGAAGACTCCCCCAATTTGCTGAAGGAAATAGACATACATGTCCAGGAAGCACAGAGTCTCTAAATTATGATGGATGCAAAGAGGCCCACTCCAAGACACATCATAATTAAAATGTCAAAGGTTCAAGATAAAGAGAGAATCTTAAAAAACAGCTAGAGAAAACCAGATAATTACCTACAGGGAGACCTCGTAAGACTGTTAGCTGATTTCCCAAAAGAAACTTTGCAGGCTAGAATGGACTGGCAAGAAGTATTAAAAGTGATGAAAAGCAAGGACCTGTATCCTAAATTAGTCTACCCAGGAAAGCTATCATTTAGAATTTAAGGGCAAATAAAGTGCTTCCCAGACAAGGTAAAACTCAAGGAGTTCATTATCACCACGCCATTATTATATATAATGTTAAAGGGACTTATTTAAGAAAAAGAAGGTAAAAACTATGAACATTAAAATGGTAATAAATTCACAACTATTCAACAAATGAATCTAAAAACCAAACTAAGCAAACCATAACAGAAACAGAATAACTGATATAGAGCTATTTTGGAAGTTCATCAGTTGGGAGTGGGAAGGGTGAGTTTTGGGTAAAAGCTGCAGGGATTATGAAGTACAAATTGGTAGGCACAGAATAGACGGGGAAATGTTAAAAACAGTATAGGAAATGGAGTAGCCAAGGAACTTATATGCATGCCCATGGATATAAGGGGTGGACTGCTGGAGCAGATTGCTAGATTGCTAGAGGAAACAGGAGGGTAACCAGTGGAAGAGGACAAAGGGAGAAAAAACTGGGAGACCTGTAATAGCATAGTCAATAAAATATATTTTAAAAAATAAAAGAGTACAAAATGATCATCGTAAAAGTAGCAAAAAGTAAATAAATTAGTTATATACAGTGGAGCTACCATAATATAATCAGCTAATTTTTCAAAAGAAATGATGTAGGCAATAAGGGAATAGCACAGAATATTAACAGTGATAAAAGCAAAGACCTACCAACAATATAACTCTACCCAATAAAACTATCATTTAGAAATGAAGAATAAAGTTGCCCAGACAAGAATAAGCTAAAGAAGTTCATCACCAATAAACAAGTATTACAAGAAATGTTAAGGGGATTTCTTTAAATAAATAAGGAAAGATCAAAAGTATGAATGAC
The DNA here is from genome assembly GCF_019186645.2 of Phyllostomus hastatus. Taxonomy (NCBI): domain Eukaryota; kingdom Metazoa; phylum Chordata; class Mammalia; order Chiroptera; family Phyllostomidae; genus Phyllostomus; species Phyllostomus hastatus. Next base: position 4,094 of record NW_025333958.1, on the reverse strand, counting down.
AAAATATAGCAAAGAAAGAGTTCTCACTGACAAACATTTAGTAAATGCAGTGGATCACCCAACTATAAAGCTAAATCAAAGTTTAAAAGGCAAAAAAAGTAGGAGGTTCATGAAAATTACAATAAATTAAGGGCTATACACAAAGACATGTACAAAAGAAGTAAAAAATGATTAAAACATACAAATGGAAGGGGTGAGTAAAAATTATAGTGATTTTAGAATGTGTTCAAACTTAAGTGACAAGCAGCTTAAAATGAATGGCTATTAACAGCTTGTTATATACAAACTATATGGTAGCCACAAACCAAAAATCTACAAGGGATGTACAAGTAATAAAGAGAGAAGAATCCAAATGCAGTACCCTTAACGTCATCAACATACAAGAGAATGAACAAAGAAACTGAGAGCTATAAAAACATTTAGAGGCAATTAATAAAAATGCCAATAAATACAGACCTATAAATAATTACTTCAAATGTAAATGGACTAAATGTTCCAATTAAGAAACACACAGTGGCTGTATGGATAAAAACACAAGACCTGTACATATGCTATCCACAAGAGGCCCACTTTAGATCAAAAGACATACAGACTGAAAATAAAGGGGTAAAAAATGGTACTTTCTGCAAATGAAAAAACAAGAACAACCAAAAAAAATGGGTGGCATACTTCGATGAGATACACTATTAAAAGAATGGTTGTAATAAGAATCAAATAAGGGCATTTCATAATGAGAAAGGGATCAATTCAAGAAAAGGACATAACTCTCAAACATCTATGCATCCAACACAGGAGCACCTAAGTGAATAAAGCAAATATTGACAGGTGTAAAAAGAGATTGCCGCCCTGGCTCGTATGGTTCAGTGGGCTGAGTGCCAGCCTGTGAATTGTGAGGTTGCAGATTCAATTCCCAATCAGGGCACATGCCTAGATTTGTGGGCCAGGTCCCCAGCTGGGTGTATGTGAAAGGCAATTGATCGATGTTTATCTTGCACATGTCTCTCTCCCTTTCTCCCTCCTTTCCCTTCTCTCTAAAAATAAATAAAATATTTTTTTAAAAGAGATTACCATCAATGGATAGATGATGCAGACAGAAAACTCAGCAAGGAAACAGCAGCCTTAAATGACACATCAGACCAAAAGGACTTAATTGATGTTACTAGGGCCACTCATCACAAAGCAGCAGAATATACATTGTTTTCAAGTGTACACAAACGATTTTCTAGGATAAACCACATGAGGCCACAAAACGAGAGTCTTGATAAATTTAAGGCTAAAATTGTATCAAGCATCTCCTCTGACCACAATGTTATGAATACAATTTTTTTATTTCAATTGTAGCTGTGCTCACATGTAAGTCTGTACAAAAAATATATCGATTAATATAAATTTTGGAAAGGTAGGGAAATGCATGTGCTGTGGTTCAACCCAAGCCATATCACTTACTACTGAGGTGACCTTGGACAGTTAATTAAAGCTTAGTCCCAGGTTCACCATTAAAATGAATTGTAAATTTATAAGGATTTTCAAGTCTAGTTATATATGAGATATTTTCTCCCCCTTGGATGAATTTAAAAACAAAAAAGTTTGGGGAAGCAAAATTGTTTAGCTCCTCCTTAATTAAAAGAGATCAAATTGCTTTTTCTTACCTAGGCTTTAATTTTTTATCTCTAGCAACTTATTTCCATCCTCAGCTTCCCCTCAAATAGCATCAAAATGCCTCAGTATGAAAACAGGCTGTTCAGTTCAGAACTTTACCCAGAATCACTTCTAATGCTTTGTAATTTGTAGTTCTGTCCATAAATTAAGAAAATTATATTAATTTATTAGTTTATGTTAACAAATACTTATTGCATGCTTGCTTCATGAACAATGAAGCTAGCACAGTCTGAGAGAATTTATAGTTGGTAAGGGGGAGCAAGAAACCAATCGCCATAATGCTGAGAAGTGGAATGTTTGGGGAAAGAACTATTGTCCTAGGGGCCACAGAAGTGGGATGGAGAGAGCTCTTCTGCCTGTCCAGAGTGCTGGAGCAGACTCTGAGCTGGGTCCTGGAAAATTGGTAGGATTTAGATGCAGGCTCTCAACCTAGAGACATTGTTTACATGTATTAAGTTTCAAAAGTGTACTTTCTTGTTTTTTCTTTTAAAATAGATTATTCTAAATTGGGGTTCATGAATATCCAGAGACAAAGTCAATTTACATGAAAAACAGTTGTATACCTTTGTTTTCAAGATTAAATGCAATATGTTTGTTAATATCAACCTGCACTCTCACTGGTGCCTAGATTTTAAATGACTTGATTCCATTGGCTTATGACTGAGAAGTGTAAGTCTCTAAAATGTGTCATACTATTCAGGAACCCTATCATAGATTTCCTTTGCCAAACATCTTGGACAGAATAGCTCCATCAAATCATAGAATTCATTTGTATTATAAATCCTATATTTTATTTTTATTTATTTTCGAATTAAAGAAGGCACTTCGGTCCTAGCCATATGGCTCGAGTTGGTTGGAGCATGCCCTGTAAACCAAAAGTCAAGGGTTTGATTTCCACTCAGGGCGCATACCTGTGTTGGGGTTTCATTCCTGGTCTGGGTATGTACAGGAGGCAGTGGATCGATCGATGCTTCTCTCTCACATCGATGATGTTTCTCGCTCTTCCTTTCTCCCTTTCCCTCTCTCTAAAAGCAATGAAAAAAAAAATGTCCTAGGGTGAGGATAAGAAAAAGGCACTTTGTTATATAGATGCTTCTAGTTAAAAGATCTCATTTTTTAAAAAGGAAGAAACTGAAGCACATGGAACTTGAGCTCAAGTTCACAAAGATATTTAGCAACTTTGTTATTTGAACTTCTCAATGTGCTGCATAGGACATTGCAATGCACAGGAAATTCTAGGCAAAGCACAGGAAATTCTAGGCAAAGAATAAAAGATTCCACACTACATAATATGAAGGACTTTTCTTTAGATTTTGTTTCATTGTCTCAAAATGAAACTTTATGTTTATATATAAGAAATCATGTGATTCTTATAGCAACCCTGTGGGGTAGAGTTTTGCTATTCTTAGTCTATTTTATAAAAGAGAGAAATGAAGTACAGAGACATTAAATTACTTGCTGAATTCATATAGTTGATAAACAAGCAGACCAAAATTACATTTGTCCAAAACAACTTAATGCAAATTGTGTTGTGTCCAGAAAACCCATCAAAAGCAGATATTCTAGATGAAGCAGTCACATCATATACTATAAAAAAAGCCTTTGTAGCAATAGAATTAGTTCACTAGGTGGCTATAGCTTTTGTCTCAGCACTTGGTCTGGTCAAGTTTTCCAGGTTTCTTTGGGTATCTCATTATTCTCTAAAATAATATTAATATATTCATTCTCTTTTTAGAAAATTAATATTCATAGAATCTAGTAACTGGAAATTTTAGTTAAACCAACCATTAAATGCATTAAGTCCTCTGGTTACTTACCTAAAATTAAATTAAAAAGTATTTTATAAGCCCTGGCTAGCGTAGCTCAGTGGATTGAGCGTGGGCTGTGAACCAAAGTGTCTCAAGTTTGATTCCCAGTCAGGCCACATACCTGGGTTGCAGGCCATGGACCTTAGCAACTGCACATTGATGCTTCTCTCTCTCTTTCTTTCTCCCTCCCTTCTCTCTCTAAAAATAAATAAATAAAATCTTTTAAAAAAGATTTTATTGATTATGCTATTACAGTTCTCCCATTTTCCCCCCTTCATTTCCCTCCACCCTGCACACACTCGGCCACCCACATTCCCCCACTTTAGTTCATGTCCATGTGTCATAAGTTCTTTAGCTTCTACACTTCCCGCACTATTCTTGCTCACCCCCTGTCTATTTTCTACCTACTGTCTATGCTACTTATTCTCTGTACCTTTTCCCCCTCTCTCTTCCTCCCACTCCCCTGTTGCTAACCCTCCATGTGATCTCCATTTCTGTGGTTCTGTTCCTGTTCTAGTTGATTGCTTAGTTTGTTCTTGTTTTTGTTTTAGATGTGGTTGTTAATAATTGTGAGTTTGCTGCCATTTTACTGTACATATTTTTTATCTTCTTTTTCTTAGATAAGTC
>NW_025333957.1:0-65809 GCF_019186645.2 Phyllostomus hastatus | reverse complement strand
CCTCCTCCTGCCCCCTGTGTGTCCCCGAGTTCTGCCCTGTCCCACAGTCACTGCTGCTCTGTGAGGGCTGGGACAAGGACTGAGTGAGGAGGTGACTGTGTGTTGTCAGAGCACCCGCAGGAAACAGACGGCGTGTTTGAAGGGGGTGTTTGTCTGATGGTAATGACCATGGTGAGGAGAAGGTATCTTTTCTTAATATAAAGTTATTTATTTATTTGTTTGTTTATTTATACAGAAAAGGGAAGGGAGGGAGAAAAAGAGAGAGAGACACACATCGATCCCCTGCCTCTAGTATGCACCCCAACTCTGGGCATGAACACAGGACCCAGGCATGTGCAGTGGCCAGGAATCGAACCTACAACATTCTGCTTTGCAGGAAGAAGCACATCCAACTGAGCTGCAGGGGTCAGGGTGGTGGAAGGTGTCTTAAGACTTAAAAATAGGCAGGCAACGGCCCAGACTAAAACAGACTGTGCTGTAGGCTGATTCCCTCCCAGGGGTGCAGGGTGAGAGAGGACAGAGGACCCCCCAACCTGCACAGATTGTTCCCTGACAACACACCCCTTACAGCACTTTCTCACACTGTGACTCGGGCACTGATGACTGACAGGAACAGGGACAGAGAATGCGGCAGCACCAGCCACACCTCCCGGTGGTCCTGTGACAGGTGACCCTTTATAATCCACACGATCTCCAGTGTGGAGTTGACCTTGGTGCTCCTGTCACCCTGGCTGTTAGTGACACAAGTGCTCATGGCCGTGTTTAAGGGACACGGATGACCGTCACCTGGAGGCCTTGGTGTGCTGGCTGAGGACAGTGAGGTGGGTCAAAGGTCACAGCAGGAAGAGGTGAAGGAAATCCCTGACACAGAGATGGGGTCGGGTGTGTTCACAGTGACAGGTGGGGTGACATTAGGGAAACCAACAAGGACGACTGGGCCCCAGGGCTCCCAGCAGTGGGAGCTGTGACCCACCCTGGGCCGAGGGCAGAGGGACAGGGAGGACTCCCTGGGGCCTGGAGGAGGCAGCTGGGGCTCAGGGGGGGCTCCTGGGGGGAGGTGCTGGGGTGGAGCATCTCCCTGGGGGACTGGAGGGTCAGTGCTGTGCCCCCCTCCTCCCTCCTTCCCCTGTCCAGCCTGCGCCTCCCCTTGGCCAAACCCCACAGTAACCAGAGCCCAGGGGCCCAGGGGTGCTGTCCATGGAGGACTGACTCCTGGGCCAGAGGGGGTGGCACAGGTGGGGAGTGGACCCCAGAGCACATGGACCCCAGCCTGGCCCTGAGCACAGGAGGGACACGGAGTCTGTTGTCACACCAGGCACTTCCTCCGTGCCCGGCCTGGGGCTCAGTATACCACCCATTTGTCCTATTCCTCCCCAGAGACTAGAGTTTCACCCCTACTTTAGAGATAGGAAACTGAGATTCAGTATTCAATAGCTGGTGTGTGTGGAAAGAGAGACTGTGCAGGGAAGGACACCCTGCAGCTCAGGGGGCAGAGCCAGGGCTGACATGTAATCCATGTGACTGTGCAGCACAGGTGGGCACGGACATTCTGGGGAAGCAAACAGATTAAAGTTGTCCCCAACTCTGCTCACTTCCCTTCCTCACCAAACACAAGACGCCTGGGGATGTCTTGGCATGGCAGAGGGTCACGTCCAGGGCAGGCTGAGGACTCCAGGTTCTGGACTCGGCCTTCTAAGGCAGACCCAGGCCTTGAAGGCTGAGGCTCTGAGGTCTGGGCACCATGGCTGACCCCACGCCCTCTGACCCCCTGCAGCGGATGTGTTTCTGGACCCAGACACGGCGCACCCCACCCTCCGTGTTTCTGAGGACAAGAGGAGCCTGCAGTGGGCGGAAACACGGCAGAACGTGCCAGACAACCCCGAGAGATTTCAGGGGAATCTCTGTGTGCTGGGCTGTGAGAGCTTCACGTCAGGGAGACACTTCTGGGAGGTGGAAGTGGGGGACAGGGGACAGTGGTGTGTTGGGGTGTGCAGGGAGAATGTGGAGAGGACATTTCCTGTTAAAATAATACCCGAGAATGGATTTTGGGGAATGAGGCAGTCTCATGGGAATGACTACTGTGGTCTCACGAACCCTCAGACCAAACTAACCCTTGTCCACCCCCCTGAGAGGGTGGGGGTTTTCCTGGACTGTGAGCTGGGGCAGGTCTCGTTCTACAATGCCCTCGACGGGTCTCACATCTTCACCTTCCTACACGCCCGCTTCTCTGGGCCTCTGAGGCCTGTTTTTGAGACTCGGACCTCGGAGCCCACTCCCTTGACCATTTGCCCAGCGCAGGAAGCAGTGGGGGGATCCCTTGTGCCTGACCCAGGGCCTGACCCTTCCCTGGAGACCCCAGGGGCCCTGGCATCAGCTGATGGGAATGGGGACCCTCAGGCTGAAGAAACATCTCTGCTTCTCGCTGCCCAGCCTGGAGCTGAGGGCGTCCTGAACAGCAAACCTCTCAGCAAAAAAACACTAAAATCACACTGAGTGACGGACTTCACTGACATTCATTCAATTTTTCCACATGAGATTAAGGACACAAGGGGCAGTTAACTTTCCGAAGGTAACGCAGCTTCGAACAAGCAGAGCTGACATTTACAGACAAGTTAACATGTACTGGGAGCTGTGCTACCTGCTTCAGGTGAATCTCACTCAGTAATCCTCACAAGAACCCTGTGGGAAGCTGCAAATTACATCTCCTTTGTCATTCATACAAAAACAGTGTTGCTGGGCGATGTCCATCCCCTGCCCCTTCCACTCCCTCTCGTCTGTCCCTTTGCAGCTGATTGTCCTGTTGGGCAGGGTCATGAGCAGCCCCGAGGGTCCCTCCCAGGGCACCAAGGGTAAAGGTCACTGCAGGTGACTGTGAAGGCCACACCCACTTGGATCCTTCAAGGTCAACTGTCAGAGCCATGGTCCACCCCTTCACTGACGGGCTCTGCAGGACACCGTGGTCCAGAGGGTGAACTCACAGTGACCCCATCACACAGGCTGAGAAGGGACCAGCGGCCACTCTCTGAACCAGCCTGTGACCTGCGGGCACAGAGCAGACCCACCCTCCCACCTCCCACCTGAAGGTCCTCTGTGAGCAGGACGGTGGGGGGAGGGGCAGACGAACATCAGTGGAAGTTCCATCACACGGGGGGACCCACGTCCAGGACAGGGACGCCCACCGCTGACCACCCACTGTGGTTCCCGAGGTTCCTGTCACCTGTGGGTCCTGGGGAAAGGCCGCTCTTCCTCCTCATCATCGTCACTGTGACTGTTCACCATGAGTCCCCTCCCCCCGCATGTGGGTGTCATGTCACCTGTGTTAAGTAAAGTTGTGAATAATCTTTAAGCTTCAGTGCAGCTTTTTCAAGGTTTAAGTCCCACAGTTAACTCACCAGGTTAAGAGTTTATCTCCTCAGAACATTCTCACAAATCCTCATTATATTATTGGTTTTCTACTGATGCTGTGATAGACAACCACACATTTCACAGCCTAGCACAGCAAAAATCTAGTACCTCACATCTCTGTAGGTAGAAGTCCAACGTGGCTCTCACTGATCTACAGTCAGGGTGTCTCAGGCTGGGTCCTTTCAGGAACATCCAGCAACGAGTCTGCGTTGCTGACTCTGGCTGCCGGCAGAGCTGCGTTCCCTGCACTGACGGGACCCAGGCGGCCCTCCTTGCTGCTGTCAGAGGAGCTGAGACCCGCCAGGCTGGGAACATCTAGGGTCGTTCTCGCAGGGACAGATGTGAGGGAACAAGTCAGGTGAGGGGAGTGACATGGGGGACAGGGTCCCAGGGGTGGAGTCACTGCTGGTGGTGACCTTGCTTGTGTGCTACCTGCAGTGTCGATGACCCCCCACAGACCAGCAGATGTTTGTCTAGGACCCCTCTATCCTGGCAGGTGGCCTCCCCCTGCCCGAGGTCCCAGTGAGGGGGTATGTCCTGCTGAGCCGTGGGCATTGGGTCCTGAGAAGCACATTGAGCTCAGTGGGGCTGTGAGCAGGGGAGACAGTGGAACCCCACGGAGTAGCCCTGCTGCTGCTCAGAGATCTGCAAGGGTCCTCGCCAGGAACATGCTTTGGAATGAGACACTTTAGACTATTTGTCTGTTCCCAGGTGTAGGGTCCAAGCCCCTCACTGAGATGAAGGGCCAGGAGGATGGGGGTGTCTGGCTGGAGTGCACCTCCACAGGGTGGTACCCAGAGCCCTGAGCAGTGTGGGGGGACCCCTATGATGAGCTCATGCCCGCCCTGTAGGAGGCTGACACCAATGACACAGACGGCCTCTGCAGGGTCACCATGGCCGTGACCGTCAGGGACAGCTCTGTGAGGACAAGCCCTGCTCTGTCAGTAACACGTGCTGGGCCAGGAGAGGGGCTCTGGGGTCTTCCTTCCAGGTCAGCTCCCTGCCCTCTGGGGGCCCAGTGCGTGGACACAGGATCCTCAGCAGACAGTTGGGAGCCTGAGTGGGGCTGAGGGAGGGGCGGGGCTGGGAGGGTCCTGGGCCCTGAGGAACTCAGGCTGCAGCTGAGCTGAGGCCTCTCCCCTGCTCACAGGGGGCATCACAGAGTCTCCCATCCCAGGAGGAGGAGCCTCATCTCTGAGGGTAAATCTGCTCATTTTTCCCTGTTGTGGTTCTGATGCTGCAGCTACGTTTGTGTGTTCAGGACAATCACACACCGTGGAGAGTGGTGGTGGGGGGGGGGCCAGGGGGCTGTCTGCACCTGGTGGTGCTGATGCTGAAGCCTCCCCTCCTGCCCCTGGGGTTTTCCAAAGACAGAACTGGGACAGCCAGTATCTACAGACATTCATAAAGTCAGTCAACAAACACTTAGCAAGGATCACATATGTTCTAGGCTCAGTTCTAGAATAGGAGACAAATCAGGGGACAAAATGCATAAAGAGACCTTCCCTCAATGGCTTCACATTTTACAAAGCAGAAAGTAATCTATGAAACAATTAAGTAAAGGAATAAAATAATTAAACTACTACATCAGATGGTGGTAAGTGCTGTAGAAAAATCAATCAGGGAAGAATGTCTGGAGGGCTAGAGGCAGGGGAGCGGTGATGGACTGGAAAGGTGAGGGGAGGCTCCTGTGAGAAGGGGCAACAGGGCACGTGAGGGGTGAGCACCAGGGAGCAGGAGGGACAGGGGCCCGGGGCCTGAGGCAGCAGCACGTCTGGCAGTTTCGAGGAACGCGGGAGGCAGGTGTGGGTGGAGGGACTGAGTGCAGGGAGGGTGGGAGGAGGGGGGTGCGGACCTGGAAGGGGCCAGACCAGACGGGGCAAAGCAGGTCCCAGGGGGGCCTGTGGTGGAGTCTCGGTGAGACAGGAGCCAGGGCAGGGACTGGGGCAGACGCCGGAAGGAGGGCGTTGCAGTGACCAGGCCCCAGTGAGGGCGGCTCAGCTGGGGACGGTGACGGTTGTGGGTTTTTATTCATCTGGTCCTTCCCATGGGGACTGCAGGTGCTGCTGCTCTTCTGTCTGCTCAGCCCTGACAGGTGACAAAACTAAAACTTTTTATGAATGAGTTTCACATCTTTTGTTCAAGAGAGGGCCACCCCTGAATTGGGGGGTTACAGGGCCTCACCTGCAGGGGACCCTCTCCCTGATGGGTTTGGGGCAAGAGCAAGGGGCACAGAGAAGGGAGCACACGTCACTGACTAGGAGGTTGGGGTTTCCTTGTGAGGCAGCAGGTCCTGAGTTCCAGGGGTGGGTGAGTGGCCTGGAGTGCTTTACTGGGTTGGGGGAAGAGACAGAGTCTTCAGTGTTTAAAGCCAGTTTGGAAAGTTTCCAACTAAAAAGAGTCTCCAGATCACATGACTTGAATAGAACATTGTTCAAGCAGGTCCTGATAATAAGGAAAGTGGGAGACATTAACTTCAGCTCCTTTGCTAAACTCTCTGCTCACTCAGTGCCCAGGTGTGCTCTCCTTGAGGCCCCACCCCCTCACTCAGCAGGTGGACATGCAGCCTCAGGGGCTGTCCTATGTGAGCTGCCTGGGGTCTGCGGTCACGGGGCTTCATGGAGGTCCCACCCTATGGGTATGCCCCCCCAGCTTCCCAGGTCCCCCTGAGCACCCAGGCCTCACCCCAAGACTTCCAGTCCTAGGATGGGAGGAGGGTACAGTGGGTCCCTTCCAGAGAGATCCTGCCCTACCACCCTGAGAGATTCACCTGCTGGCCGTGTGTCTTGCGAGGGGACAGCTTCCCTCAGGGAGACGGGACTGGGAGGTGGGTGTGGAGAACGTGACTCTGTGGCCGTGGGGGTCTGTGCAGACCATGTGCAGAGGAAGGGGGAGGCCCTGCTGGTCCCTCAGAATGGCTTCGGGGCCCTGGTCCTGGGTCCTGCTGTTTGGACACCAGTGCCGGGTCCTGTCCTCTCACAAGAAGACCCTTCCCCTGAAGGAGCGCCTTCGCCAGGTGGCCGTCTTCCTGGACTACGAATGTGGAGACGTCTCCTTCTACAACATGAGGGATCGGTCCCACATCTACACGTGTCCCCGCTCCCACTTCTCGGGGCCCCTGAGTTCCTTCCTCAGGCTGGGCTCTGATGACAGCCCCCTCTTCCTCTGCCCAGCATTCACGGGGGCCCAGGGGGTCACTGTGCCTGAGGGTGGCCTGGTTCTCCATGGAGTAGGGAACCACTGCAGCCATCAAGGCCAGTGCCCTGGTCTGAGAGCTCAGTAGAGAAGCCCCGGCCGTCTCTGATCACACAGCACAGCACCCAGAGGACTCGGCCCCTCCCTCTGGGCACACCAGAGAACCTGCCCCACAGGCCAGGGACCCCTCTCCTGTCCCAGCCCATCCCCCACTCAGGCTGTTGCTCTAGCAGCTGGTGAGCTTGTCCCCACGGGGCAGGGGCCAGTCTCAGGGGAGCCAGTGCTTCCATGTGGCTCCCAAACAAGGACAATGTGGGACAGTGACAGGCTGACAGCCTGCTGCTCTGACATCAGGGTGACGTGTCAGCATGGGACCTGAGGTGACACCAGACACTGTGGACTCGGGGTGAGGACAGCAGGATGCACCAGGGCCTGAGGGGTGAGGAGCCACCACTGGGGGTCAGAGGTGGAGGAAGGGGGACCCAAGAGCTGGGAGGGCCCAGGCTGTTGGGGTGGTGGCCCCCCCATGACAGCCAGGGGTCCAGCACCAGAAGGTCCATCCCCACCGTCCCCCAGAGCTCCCGGCCTCAGAGCGAAGCTCCAGGATGGAGGGTCAAAGACAAAAGCAGAGGGATGACAGTCAAGGACACTCGGATCTGGCCTGTGTCAGGTTCCCTGCAGTAAATATTCTCGGTCAGTGAGAATGGCTTCTGTTTTAAAGTCCCTTGTGATCAGGTGAGCAGTGAACCACATTCTTTCAAAGTCAGGATGGGGGGGGCGGGCATCGGGTTCCAGCTTCTTGTTTTCAGGATTCGATATACTTCAAGATTACTGAGCACCCAACTAGCTTTTGCTCATTTGATTATATCTGAGTATATTTACTATAATGAATTGGAGAAGTTTAAATGTATTTATTAACTTATTTTTACATTTTCAGTTTGTTACTGATTTTAGAGGGAGAGGGAGGGAATGACACAGAGAAACATCAGCTTGTTGTTTTTTTATTTATGTGTGCATTGGTCCATTTCTTTGGTGCCCTGACTGGGGGTTGGACCCAAGCCTCGGTTTATTGGGACAATGCTGTTACTGAGATACCCAGTGAGGGTTATTACTCTGATTTAAATGATGTTTAAAAACTGGCTATATACTGATATAAATAAACAAGTTTGTGAAAAAAAAATAACTTGCATGCGGAGCAAAATAAATTCTAGCGAAGGGTGTGGCATCGACTTGCTTTGCAAAACGTTTGTCTGGCTAATACTAGGAGACTGGGTGCACTTTTCTGTCCATGTAAGAACTCTGAGACCTGTCAAGATTTATGAGTTAATTTAAGCCAGACGGATGACATCGAGGGGAACAAGACCCAAATGTCCTGTAAAGAAAGACCGATTTTCACTTTCTTTCCTGCATTTGGAAGGAGGGAGGGAACCCAACGATTACATCAGAGTGGGAGAAAGGAGAGGTGAGAAGACCCCGTGCTCCTTGGTTCAGTGAAGCAAACTGCTCAGAGCAAATCACCCCCGGGGCAGAGCACGAACATGAAGATGCCTTGGCTGTCAGAACAGGGCTGGGAGGCCACCCTGGGGCCCAGTCCTGCGTGGCGCTGCCCTGATTATCTCAGGGGCTCCACTCTGCTCTGCCTGACAGCACCGTGAGCAGCTTCCGGGAAAGGGAAAGTGCTGGGGCTCAGAGAGATGGGCGGGCTTCCAGGGAGCAGAGGCCCCGCCCCAGGTCCGTGATTGGTCTGCTCCCATGCAAATTAAGACTTCGTGTTTTAAAATTTTGAATGGTACAAAACACACTGACCTGATGAGCCAGAAAAGAGGCGCCCTGATTGGCCAGAGGTGCACAGCCCCTATTGGATGGAGAAAGCTTTAGTGGTCTTTATTGGTTGACGTGGGATTGCTGGAACTTCCTTGTAAGGGCGGCTCAGAGGGCGGGCAGGGTGCAGGCAGGCGGTTCAGCGCAGGCTTCTCTGTTTTTGCGGAAGAGGCCACTGTGCACCAATGGCTGCTGGGCTGTTTTTAAAAAATTCAAGCTGAGTTAGCTACCAAGAGCCCTTTCAGTCGAAGTCTTTTTTCCCCTTCAAAGTTCACACTGCCATTCAAGCGATTCACACGGCCCACATCCTCCGGGTCCTCAAGAAAGGCCAGTCCCGTGGTGCAGCGTCGGCACAGGAGAGAGAAGTGCGCTCACATGCCAGGGCGTGGACGGGACTGGTCTCAGTTAGTGCTTGTCCTGTGTCGGGCTGCTGGGGAGCAGCTATCGGAGGTGGCCTTGACCGTAGGAAGAGTGGCCAGGGACCTGGGGCCCGACTGTCATTGAAATCAGGGATGACTAGGCGTTTAGGAGCCAAAGGCACCCACACATAAACAATCCACTGATCATTTTGAACATACGACTGAAAGTGACTCCTACACTTATATTTTATTTTTTCCTTTTGGTTGTTACATTTATTAAAGCCAAGGGCAGGGGAACAAGGAAAGGCATAGGACAGTAGAAGCAACAGGAGGGACCCTAGACTGGGCTGCTCTGGCTCAGCGGGAAGTCACAGGAAAGGGGGCCTGGGACTCAGAGTCAGGGAGTTGGCCTGAGAAAAGCTGCCCCTGCTTATTGCCCCCTGGCTGCGTCTCTCCTGGGATCTCTGAGAGGTTAGGAGATGCCTGCCTTGGGGGACTGAGAGGAGAAGAGAAGGCTCAGGCGCGCTCCCGGGAGGGAGGGCACTTGTATTAGCGCATTTCAGAAGGTGTCCTCCCTGACAGGTGTGTGGGAGTGCCCAGGGAACAGGGCCCTGAGGTCGGCCACTCTAAAAAGCATCAGGTAAATAAACAAATAAGAACAGGGGTAGATTATAATGAAGTGAGCATGTGTAATAAAATGTTCTTTGTCGACAGAAAACACAGACTCCTGCTGACAGAGGAGGGGTCAATCCAGGTGAAAATCCGAATGCAGCACAGAGAAGGCTTGGAGGGTAAATGATCTCAGCAACAGCCCCCCGCCACCCTCAAAAATTCCTAAATTTCCTTTTCCTGTGGCTCCCTGGCATCCTGTCCCTGAAAACCTGGCAACTGAATTATCTCTGAGTCCATCAGAGACTGATTTCGGAGGTGCCGGGGAAGGTGGCCTGAGTCTGCTGTCTGTGCACTCACACTCCCCTGGGCTCTGGTGCAAAGATGTCCGCAGAGGGCCACAGTGACCATTAAATTCAGGCTCACTTTCCACACACATTAACAGCGGTTAATTTGTCTGCATTCTGCTGTAATGTCCATTATGATATAAAAGACATAAAGCACGTGAATATACTGAAATACTGCTTACACACCCCCACACCCAGGACTGATTCACTCAGGTGACCACAGAGAGAGACGCAGAAGCTGGGAGTCAGGGCTGGAGCTGGTCTGCAGGGCCCCATCTAACATGTTCATGCCAACCTTGCCTGCTGGTTTCTGCCCAGCAACTGATGACACACAAGGGTCTGAGCCAATCAGAAAACAAATGTTTTCAAAGGGGGACTTTGCCCTGTTTCCTTTGATGAGCACCCTTTCTTCTTCCCCACCCTTTCTATCAGATCAGAGACGCACCTATAATAAAGAGCCCTGGAGTACCTTTGCTCTGTGATTTTCATCTGGGAGTGTCAAGGTTAATTGCGGGGAGCTGGTGAGAGCCAGGGCCCAGGTCCCTTTAGGAGAGAGGCTGAGGAGCTGGGGGAGCCTGCAGGGTGTCCCTCACCCAGAGAAGGAGTGTGGGGCTGTGAGCCTGCAGGTGAGGGCACAGGGGGAGCACGGAGCAGGGCAGGTAAAGTCTGCACTGGGACACCTGTGGGAGGGAGACAACGGGAACCAGGGAGCTGGACACCTGCCCATCTCTGGGAACTTCCTATGATCAAAGAGGAGCAAGGCCTCTTAAGTCTCTCCTGCTGGTCTGTGGGAACGTGTTCTAGGAGATTCTAGGAGAGAAGTGGACACCAAACCCAGGTTTGGCTGTCTGGTGGTAGAAAGCCAATAACTGAGAGACAGGGACTGGCGGGAGGAAAGTAGGTCCATTCAAGGGCCCGCATCTCAAGAAGATGGAAGTGTCTCCTGACAAAGAAGATCTGAAAAATGGACACAGGCAGGGATTTTGTAAGGAGAGAGAAGGAAGGTAAACAAAAAAAACCCAAGAAAGACACGGAAAGGAGGGTGTTGAGAGTTCTGCCTGGAGGGGACAGTGTGCCAACAACACAGTCTGTTCAGGTGCCTGGTTGAGGTCAGCAAACCTCCCAGAGCTGAATGTCTGAGGGTGGACTGAGCTCCTTCTGAAGTCAGTGTCTGGAATTCTTAAGCAAACTGGCTGTTTATCCGAGTCACATATAAGTTAGTGGGTCCTCATTTACAGAAATAATGTGGAAAGAATAGTGGGGTGGGTTACCATGTGTGTGTCTTAAAGATTAATTGTAAACCCCTGGCCAGTGCAGCTTAGTTGGTTGGAACATCGTCCTGGACACCAAAGGCTGGGGTTCAATTCCTGGTCAGGGCGCAGACCTAGGTGTTGGATTCCATCCCCGGATTATGCTGCCTAGGAGGGGCAACCAACTGATGTGTTTCTTTCATGCCCATGTTTCTCTCTCATGTGCCCACTCTCTTCATCTGTTTATCTCCTACTCTGTCCTCCACCCTTCCGCTCCCTCTAGAAGTAATGAAGAAAAATGTCCCTGTGTGAGGATATAATAAAGATGTATGTGTAAAGAAGATTGTTAAAGAAATATTTGTGATATAGAACAATCTGAAGCATCCACACAACAAGAGTTGAGGAATGCATGAACTACACACTGTCTGACCACAGAGGGGGCTCCAGTCCGTGTGTCTGTTGGCCGTCTGTACCTCCTCTCTGGAGAAATGTCCGTTCAGACTCACAGCTCATTTTCTAAATCGGATTGTCTGGTTTTTTGGTGTTTAGTTGTCTGAGTTCTTTCTAAATTCTGAATATTAAACACAGTTTAAAAAGTGGGTGCTATTACTAACTGCTTTTTATTTTATTTAATTAGTTTAAGATTCCATTTATTTATTTTTAGAGAGGGGGAAAGGGAGGGAGAAAAATAGCAAGAGAGACATTGAAGGGCAAGAGAAACATCAATCAGTTGCCTCTCACATGCTCCCTACCAGGGATGTGGCCAGCACCCCAGGCCTGTGCCCTCCCTGGGAATCGAACTGGCAACCTTTCGGTTCTCAGGCTGGCACTCAACACACTGAGCCACACAGTTCAGAACTAAACACTTTTTTAATTGTATTATTGGCAAATATATTCTTCACTTACTACATGGTGTTTTCATTTTGTGATGGTTTCCTGTGCTGGGCAAACTGTTGTTACTTTGAGATGGTCTCATTCATTTATTTATTCACTTTTTGCCCTTGTCCAAGGGGACATGCCCAAAAAGGTATTGCTCAGAGTGATGTTAGAGAATTCACTGCCTATGTTTCCATCCAGTTTTATGGTTTCAGATTTTACATTTAAATCTCTAATTTTACTTTGTGTTCTTTCTTGTACTTGGTTTAGGAAAGTGATACAGTCACACCCTTTTGGACGTATCTGTCCAGGTCTGTCAACAGCATTTTGGAGAGGTTCTCTTCACCTCAGACCGATTGCCCACAGAGGCGAGGACTCGTTGCTGGCTCTCTGGTTTGTCCCACTGACTTTGGTGACTGCTGTCCTGCCAGGTCCTGCTGTCTCTTCAGTGCAGACGTGTGACATCCTGTCCTGTCAGGGAGCGTGGCACCACCGACTTCGTTCTGTCTCAGGGTTTCTCTGGCTGTTCAGAGTTTTTGTGGTTTCACATACTTTTTAGGGTTAGTTGTTGTACTTCTGAGAAGTAGGTCATTGGTATTTTAGTAGGGATTGCCCTGAATCTGTGCATTGCTTTAGGCAGTGCGGACATTGGGACAATATGAACCCTTCCCAACATCAGCACACTGTATGTTCCCACTCATTTGTGTTTCTTTAATTTCTGTCCTCGTTGTCCTACAATTGTCACTGTGCAGGTCTGTCACTCTTTACTTACATCGAATCCTAGGTACTTTGTCCTTTTGGATGATGTTGAAAATGGGATTTGAGGAATGTCTCATTCTGAATATTCAGTATTGCTGTGTAGAAATGCAGCAGGTTTCTGCTTTTATATCCTGCAATGTGACTCCATTCATACTAGTTCTAATATGTTCTTTTTTGGGGGGGGCGGTGGCGGTGGAGTCTTCAGGCTTTTCTCTATTTTGTATCATGTCAGTTGCAAATAGTGAGAATTTTACTTTTTCCTCTCTGATTTATATGATATTTATTTCTCTGTCCTGTCTGATTAGTGTGTCTAGAACTCCCAACACTGTACTGAATGGGAGTGGTCATTGTGGGCATCTGTTTCTTCTTCCTGGTCCTACAGGAAAAGCCTTCAGTTTTTCACCACTGAGATTATGTAAGTTGTTGGATTAGGAATCATGTTTTTAATAAAGAGGTTTTCCATATATTTGTAACAAAATTGGATGATATTTGGGTATTTATATTGTATCTATACTTTGCTATTTCAGATTTTACTATGATGAACACACTTAAATATAAACCTTTGTGATAATGCCTAATTTTTTTCTTTCAGATTAATTCTTTCAAAGGAAAACCTTCTTAATCCATTGTGTTTGTGTGTCTGTGTGTGTGTATATATATATTCAAAATACATCCAGAAATATTTACATTCATATGCCGCAAAGTATATGTTTCCATTATAAGTTATAAATATTTTATTCTATTATTGTTATTACTATTAATATTACTTGGGTTATTTTAAGCTTTTATGTGATCCAGATTAAAAAACAATAAATATCTCCTGAAATAAGTGGAAATACATCCCACACTGTGAAAAATTTTAATTTAAAACATGCAGGTGCCCTGGCTGGCATAGGTCAGTGGACTGAGCATGGGCTGCGAACCAAAGTGTCGCAGGTTCGATTCCCGGTCAGGGCACATGCCTGGGTTGCAGGCCATGACCCCCAGCAACCGCACATTGATGTTTCTCTCTCTTTCTCCCTCCCTTCCCTCTCTAAAAATAAATAAATAAAATCTTTAAACACACACACACACACTCAAAAAAAATGTAAAAGTACAGGGTGCAAAGGACTCCTGGGAGGGGCTGAGCATCAGGGAGGGGAGGGGTCAGGACCTCCTGACTGCTATGAGGAGCACAGCCTGAAGGGGGCAGCAGTGGGATGGGGACTCAGAGCAGCAGGGCCTGCCTTCCTCAGAGGGAGATGCTGGGGGCGGGCACCTGGTTGTGGCAGGGAGTGTGGGTGAGTGGAGGGATTCTGAGCACTTTCCCACAGGAGGGCCCCAGGCTACTTAATGCTGAGGGTTAAGTTGCGTACACTGCTGTTCCATGTTTCATGGTGATTTCCATGTTGGATCCGAGGTTGATAGACGGCCACCAGACTTGTGCAGACCAGGCTCTCGGGTCAGCAGCCATTGCTGTTGCGCCCGGGTCGGCCCTGGGGAGGCCGAGTCTCCATGTGAAATTCCCCACCTTCTCCCAGGTCGTCACTGCTACCCAGCCCCTGCTGGTGTCTCTCTCTGCCCAGCAGGGAACGATGGTAAGGCGCCTGGTCCCCCGTCTGCCTGCCCTCCCTGTCTGCCTCGCCGTGCTCCAGCTGCTCAGCCCCTGCTCAGGTAGGACCTGCTCTGCGTTCGTGCATCTGAACCTTTCCCTTGGGGCCCAGTCAGAACCCTGGACTCCCCCCACCCCTGCAAGGCCCATCCAGACGCACCTGTGTGAGGACTGAGTTCCTGTCCAGGTGTCTCTCCCCTCGCCCTCCCTGCTGGGGCACCCCCTGGCCCTCTGGCCCCAGCTCCCTCTGACGGAGCCTCCCCTTCTGATGACCAGCTCAGTCTGCTGTGGTTGGACCCCCCGAGCCCATCCAGGCCATGGTGGGTGAAGACGCTGAGCTGCCCTGTCACCTGTCCCCGGAGATGAGCGCTGCGAACATGGAGCTGACGTGGGAGCGACCCAGCCCCAGGCAGGTAGTGCACACGTACGCACACGGGCAGGAGGACACGCCGGCAGCAGAGTATCGAGGGAGAACTTCGATTTTAAAAGAGGACATCACTGCGGGGAAGGCTGCTCTCCGGATTCGGGACATCAGAGCCTCTGACAGAGGAAACTACCTGTGTTCTTTCTGAGATGGAGACTTCTCTGAAAATGCCCAGGTGGAGCTGAAGGTTGCAGGTGAGCCTCAGGTTTGATCTGAGCTCATTTCCCTGGAGTCAAGGGCAGAGGGTCCATGCCCATCAGAGAGCACTCGGGGCTCCTCAGCATCAGTGGTTCCCCTGCCCCCACCCCCCGCCTCCCTCCCTGCTCCTCTGAGGCCCCTGACAGACCCAGGTCGTCCCCCAGGAAGGGCTCCTCCTGCATCCAGTAAAGAGTCCCTCACACCGCCCACCGGGTCTCAGCAGGGAAGTGTAGGTTAGGGATGGGAAGGAGGAGGAGGACACCCCCCCCCGCAGTAGGGGGCACACAGGTGTTTGGGTGCAGTGTGTCCCAGACAGTGGCCGTGGGCCACCCAGGTGCCCGCTGCTGTGGGTCCAGGGGACTGAGCTGCAGGGACAACACCTGAGGTGCCCACACCCTCCAACCAAAGGCCCCGGGACACACGTGCAGTTGAACAGGGTGTGTCCATCCCTGGAGCATGGAGGGGGGACGCACCGGGGAGGAAACCGGGGTGTCTCAGAGAGGGGGTGTCAGGGAGGACTTGGTGTGACCCCTGGGCTGTCAGGGGACTTGGGGGGATGTGAAAGCAGGGCTCTGCTCTGGGCTGGGTGCTGTCAGGAAGGTGCAGGGGTGTCATAGGTCACTCCCAGCCAGGACAGGGAGGGTGGTCACTGCTGTGGTCTGCACACTGTTCCTGCTTCCTCTGTGCTCAGACCGACTGCTGAGTGGTCTTGACTCTGTCCTGACCCGTCCCAGGGACAGAGTGACCTTGTCTGAGGTGCTGCCCCATGAAAGTGCTCGTGTCCTGGTGTCAGGGCTGCACTTCACCTTCTCAGGACACATTCCCACCCTGGGCTTCTGCCTGGTGGGTCCCTGGGGAGCCCAGCAGGGGATGGACTGTGGGGGGTCCTGGCTTTGTCCCTGCAGGGCCTCCTGAGCCAGACACTGTCCCTCCCTGTAGACCACAGGTCCTTTGAAGAGAGTCCTCCCCACAGGACTCTGTCCTCTCAGGTCTGTAAGGGGCTTCTCCCTGCTCCCCTTGTGTTTAGGGATTCAGTGTCAGTAGGAAAAACCCCACATTTCCTGCCTGGGTCAGCGCTCCTCTGTGGAGAACGTTTCCCCTCCCCACAGTCACATGAGGGAAACCTCCCACGGTGGAGTTTCCAGAGGAAGAGGCTCACACCTGCAGCACTAAGTGCAGCAGGAGTTTCCCACGGGGACAAGCATGCAGCACACAGCTGGGGCAGCAGCAAGACAAGGTGCAGATCCTTCCCCCACACAGGGCAGGGCAGAGGCTCACACGGGACAGGCGGGATGGATGGGGGCTCAGGGGTGGGACCTGCTTCAGCTAAGGGGCAACCACTTCCGTGCTTGCCCAAGGTGGGGGTGAGGGGCTGTTCCAGGAACCAGCATGTATGGGCCATGGGGGAGGGGAGGGTCCAGCAGTCTCTAAAAGGGATTTAGGGGAAACAAAGTCATTTCCAGCCCAAGTGTCCAGCGACGGTCAGGCAATGGTCACATCATGGGTCAGTCTGTCCTGCATAGCACACTCTGGGAACAGCTCCTGTGAATCCCTGCTGGGCTCATCCAGGATGTGTGTGCCCCTCCCTGCTGTGGAGACCCCCACCAGCGCAGAGGGCTCCCCAGGATTCAGACTCACTGTTCCTCCCCAGCGCTGGGCTCTGACCCCCACGTTGAAATGAAGGGCTACGAGGCTGGAGGGATCCGTGTGGAGTGCACGTCTGCCGGCTGGTACCCGCAGCCCCAGGTCCAGTGGAGAGACGCCAGGGGACGCAGCTTGTCTGCTGAGGTGGCCACAGAGGCTGCAGACCCCCAGGGCCTTTATGCAGCCTCAGCCTCTGTGATCCTGGAAGGTGGCTCTGGGGGGGGGGGGTCTCCTGTGTCATCAGAAACCCCCTGCTGGGCCAGGAAAGGTCAGCCAGGCTTTCCATCCCAGGTGAGTGTCCTGCCCACTGCCCTGGGCTCCTGGGTGGCCCCTGGGGGAAGGTGTGGTTGTCTGCTGCTGACCTGGGTCTCTGCAGGGAACAGAAGGGACAGAGCAGGGACCTGCTGCTCCTTCCCCATGAAGCTGTTTGTGTCACAGACACCTTCTGAGCTCTTCCTGCGGCCACACACGGTGCCAGGGAATGGGAACTGGGCGCAAATGGTCAAGATCAGCAAAGACATGAGAAAAGGGGAAAAATATGTACAACACAAATCTTAGAAAAAGGGCCAATCTTTTAAAATATAAAACAACTAAGTATTTCAATGAGCAGAGAACAGGAAGTATCAGTTCACAGAACAGGAAATGACTCAGGAAAAGGTGTCAGATCTCCCTGACTAGGGAGGCGATTTCCACCTGTGGGACTGGCAACACAGGAAAAATCGAAGTGATTGGTAACACATTCTGAGGGCGGAATTGGGGGGGAACAGTCTCTCTTACAGGTTTCTGGCTGTTGTTTGGTGCATTTTTGGTGTCAGTGAGCACAACTTCCACTGAGGACAGTAGAGACACCTCATCCTGAGTGCTCATTCAGTTATCGGAGATCCTACTTTTGGGAATTATCTGACAGATCACTTTGTATTTGTGTGAACTGATCCATGTCAAAGGTTATTTCCTGCACCATCAATCTTTTTAACAAAGAGTCAGAGACGGTGCAAGCGCCCCCGAGGGGCCGTGTGTGCAGGGGGCGCTGCCCTGTGAGAGCAGACACAGACCTGCCCCCTGTGCTGAGGCGGGAAGGTCGCCCAAACCCAGGGGAGCAGAGGGAACAACCTGTGGGCCTGCTAATATTCAGTGCTATTTTCACCTTAAAGAAGATAAAATAAAAATATCTTTATGTTTTTAAGATTTAACCAACACTTGCATGGCACTCACCAAGTGTCAAGCACTGGATAAACACTAATTTAATCCTCTTACCCATCAGGACACCAGGAACAGATGGTTGTCATTAGTTCAAGGTCACAGAGCTAGTCAGGTGGAAGACCCAGAATTGGAACCCAGACCCTCCAGCCCCAAAGTGCACCTTCTTAATCCCCAGATTAAGTGACTCAGAAGAAGATAATAAATGGCAGAGGGAGGAGCAGTGGAGAGATTTCAATGGCTTTGTACATGTTCTTTTTTTTTTAAGATTTTATTTATTTTTAGAGAGGGAAGGGAGAGAGACAGAGAGAGAGAGAGAAACATCGATGTGGGGTTGCTG
The DNA here is from genome assembly GCF_019186645.2 of Phyllostomus hastatus. Lineage (NCBI taxonomy): Eukaryota > Metazoa > Chordata > Mammalia > Chiroptera > Phyllostomidae > Phyllostomus > Phyllostomus hastatus. Next base: position 47,794 of record NW_025333957.1, on the reverse strand, counting down.
GGGGCTGTGGCCTGCAACCCAGGCATGTGCCCTGACTGGGAATGGAACCTGCGACACTTTGGTTCTCAGTCTGCGCTCAATCCACTGAGCTACACCAGCCAGGCCTGTATATGTTCTTTTATATTCAAAATATTCCCATGTGAGAGGCAGTTACTTCAAGCCAACGGTGTTATGTGCCAGTGAAAGTTCTGGGCACTTCGGGGGGAGAACGATTGTTTTCAGTCCCCAGATACTCTGAGACCCAGGGTGGCCATCAGCTGAGGCTCACCCTTCGCAGGCCCCTTCTTCCGGAACGCGCAGCCCTGGGTGGTGGCCCTGGGCGTGACCCTGCCGGCTCTGCTGGGGCTCCTGGCGGGGGCGGGCTACTTCCTGTGGCGACAGCAGAAGGAGAACCAGGCCCTGTCCCAGGAGAAGGAGACGGAGCGAAGCACCAAAGGTGAGGCCCCGCTGCAGGTGGTCGCCACCTCCCCACCACAGCCCACACCCACCTCGCAGGTCCTCTATTCCATCCCCTTTAGGGACTCTCTTTTCCTCCTTATTTCCAGAGAAGCTGCAGGGAGAAATCAGTAAGTGGTGAACCCTGGCCCACACGTCCTGGGGACCCTGCATTACACGTGTCACTGACCCCTCACGTTGTTCCCTGCAGGGTGGCTAAAGACCCTGTACCTACCACGTGAGTACCCGGACCCGCATGTCAGCCTCTCTGCTCCAATAAGTCAGCCCCTTTCTTTCCCGCTAACCTCCCAGGAGAAGAAAGGGGGACTCTAATTGGGGGACCAGGCAATGGTCTTCTCAGTGGGGAAGGGGCTATGGTCCCTCCACCAGGGGGCGCTTGCGCGGGACACCCCAGGAACCTCGGAAAGGAGTGGGGGATGGGGAGGGGGAGGTGACTCAGTTTGTGAGTCCTTCCCGCCCTGATTGCTTCACAAACTCTGTAGCGCACTGACAAGAAAGGCAGAAGGGGCGAAAAGTGTCTTAAAAACAGGAGTGGCCGTGTCAGTTGTCACAGATTTATCGTCACTGCTGAAAAATTAGTATCTGAAATTTTCTCCTTAGGTTGTCCCATTGTTTCCAGAGGTAGGGATGAAATAATACAGATTGAGGAGAATGAACCCCAGCACACAGGTACACACACGTGTGCACACAGGGCAGCGTGTGTTCAAACAAACCCAGGTCCTGGAGAACCTGGTCATTGCTTATATGACAGGGACTCGGTCCAGGTGCCCCAGGGGCTGTCTGACCACAGATGGTACCAAACCCTGAATACACGAGGGTTTTCCTTTTCAGGTAAAGGAAGGCTTCTTGTTGGCACACCAGTACTGCGGCATCACTGTTCTTGCACTTTGGGGTCATTACTGGGTAAAATAAGGCTGACTGAACACAGTGCTGTGATACTGGGACCATCCGACTGTCACAGAGACACTCCTCAGAGAGTACAAGAGGGGAGGGACCCCCAGGGTGGACGTGCTGGACTCAGGGAGGATTCTTGAGGGGCAGGTCGGAGCAGACAGTAGGGGACCTTATCATGCTGCTCAGAGTAATGTGAAATTTAAAACTTATGCATTGTTTGTTTCTGCAATTTTTATTCACTATCCCTAACCGTGGTTGACAGAAGGTAACTGAAACTTTGAAGCTAAAGCAGGGATGAGAGGTCACTGCTGCACAGACGTGGACAGCACAGCTGTGCGGTGACCCTGGGACAGCCCGTGCAGGGCGCCTGGGGGTCCTGAGCTGCAGCTGATGGAAAGAGGAGGGGGAGCCGGGGAGGGACCAGGCAGAGGGAGAGGGGGAGGGTGGGGGGCACACAGGAAGGTGACAGGGGGGGCACAAGGGAGAGGAAGGAACCGACTCAGAAAGGACAGTTCAGGTGACCGTCTGTCTCCACTGCAGGTGAGGAGCGGTCTCAGGCCTATGCAGGTGAGTGAGCCTGAGGCTCTCTGGTTTCCAGGCTCCTGTGGGGGAAGCACCTGCAGCCTTTCCTGCTGGGGGAGGGGCCATCCCGTCCCGCTCAGAGGCTCATTCTCTGTGTCTGCACCACCCCCTCCTGCCTGGTCACTCAGAGAGGACCTTCCACACACAGTGTCCCCTCACCCTGCTGACACCCACGCCCACACCCGGCACAGCCTGGTCGTGTCCCCACGGCCCCAGCGTGATGGGGGAAGCCCAGCACTGGGAGAGGGTCCAGCCTGCCCCGCAGAGCTGCAGACGAGGGGAGTGGACGTTGGAGGGGACTGAGGAGAGGAGAGAGAAGAGGCTCAGGGAGGACAGTGGGGGGGGGGACAGAAAGAATGACCTTTCCTTGTCTGTGTCTCCTTCCTTCCAGAGTGGAAGACGGCCCTCTTCCAGCCTGGTGAGTGGGTCCCTCTGTGTCCCCAGGACAACCCCCGAGGGCCCCTGCTCCCTCTTTCCTCTCCAGCTCTTGACTGGGACAGTTCTGGTGGGTGACCTGAGGTTGAGGTCTCAAAGGTGTCCCCACCTGCTGCCCAGAGCCCAGGGACCAGGGACAGGTGCTGTCCTGGGGTCCACAGGTCTCTGTGGGAGGAAGAGGCAGGAGGGGTGGGGCTGGAGGGGGGGCTGCAGAGAGATGGAGGGGGGACCTGACCAAGCACCGGCCCCTTCTGCCCCTGTGTGTCCCCGAGTTCTGCCGTGTTCCACAGTCACTGCTGCTCTGTGAGGTCTGGGACAAGGACCGAGTGAGGTGGTGACTGTGTGTTGTCAGAGCACCCGCAGGAAACAGACGGCCTGTTTGAAGGGGGTGTTTGTCTGACGGTAATGACCATGGTGAGGAGAAGGTGTCTTAAGACCTAAAAACGATGCAGACAACTCCTCAGACTACAACAGACTGTGCTGTAGGCTGATTCACTCGCAGGGGTGCAGGGTCAGAGAGGACAGAGGACCCCACAACCTGCACACATTGTTCCCTGACAACACACCCCTCACAGCACTTTCTCACACTGTGACTCGGGCACTGATGACTGACAGGAACAGGGACAGAGAGTGGGGCAGCACCAGCCACACCTCCCGGTGGTCCTGTGACAGGTGACCCTTTATAATCCACACGGTCCCCAGTGTGGAGTTGACCTCGGTGCCCCTGTCACTCTGGCTGTTACTGACAAAAGTGCTCATGGCCGTGTTTAAGGGACACGGATGACTGTCACCTGGAGGCTTTGGTGTGCTGGCTGAGGACAGTGAGGTGGGTCAAAGGTCACAGCAGGAAGAGGTGAAGGAAATTCCTGACACAGAGACGGGGTTGTTCACAACCCCGGGGTTGTTCACCCCTTGGGTGTGTTCACAGTGACAGGTGGGGTGACATTAGGGAAACCAACAAGGACGACTGGGCCCCAGGGCTCCCAGCAGTGGGAGCTGGGACCACCCCTGGGCCGAGGGCAGAGGGAGAGGGAGGACTCCCTGGGGCCTGGAGGAGGCAGCTGGGGCTCGAGGGGGGGCTCCTGGGGGAGGAGCTGGGGTGGAGCATCTCCCTGGGGGACGTGGGGGTCAGCACTCTGCCCCCCTCCTCCCTCCTTCCTGTGTCCCGCCTGCGCCTTCCCTTGGCCAAACCAACAGTAACCAGAGCCCAGGGGCCAGGGGTGCTGTCCATGGAGGACTGAGTCCTGGGCCAGAGGGGGTGGGACAGGTGGGGAGTGGACCCCAGAGCACATGGAGCCCAGCCTGGCCCCGAGCACAGGAGGGACACGGTGTCTGTTGTCACACCAGGCACTTCCTCTGTGCCCAGCCTGGGGCTCAGTACACCACCCATTTGTCCTATTCCTCCCCAGAGATCAGTGTTTTCAACCCCATAGTACAGATATGAAATTGAGAGTCAAGATGTTCTGTAGCTGGTGTCTGTGGAAGGAGAGACTGTGCAGAAAATTACGTCACCCATCTCAGGGGACAGAGCCAGGGCTGATATTTAATCCCTGTGACCATGCAGTAGAGGACATTTCGAGGGAAAAGATAGGAAAAAGGTGAACGGCCACCGTGCTCACTCTCCCTTTCCTCAGTGATCACAAAAGCCCTGGGGGTCCTCTTGGCACAGCTGAGGGTCACGTCCAGGGCAGGCTGGGAAGCCCAGGCTGTGGGCTCCATCTCTGGGCAGAGGTTCAGAGGTGGGGACCCATGGCTGACCATACCCAATGTTGCACCCCCTGCAGCGGATGTCGTTCTGGCTCTGGACACAGCGCACCCCAACCTCCGCGTTTCTAGGGACCAGAGGAGCCTGTGGTGGACAAGCACTCGGCAGAACCTGCCAGACAACCCTGAGAGATTTCATGAAAATTGTTGTGTGCTGGGCTGTGAGAGCTTCACATCCGGGAGACACTTCTGGGAGGCGGGGGTGGGGGACAGGGCACAGTGGTGTGTTGGGGTGTGCAGGGAGGACGTGGACAGAAAACACTGGGTTACAATTAACCCTGAGAATGGATTCTGGGTTATAGGGCGATATTCTGGGAAGTACTATGAAGCTCTCATGGACGCCCGCTCCACACTGACCAATGTGAGCCCCCCGAGAGGGTGGGGGTTTTCCTGGACTGTGAGCTGGGGCAGGTCTCGTTCTACAATGCCCTCGACGGGTCTCACATCTTCACCTTCCCACACACCCGCTTCTCTGGGCCTCTGAGGCCTGTTTTCAGGATTTGGACGACTGAGCCCACTCCCTTGACCATTTGCCCAGCGCAGGAAGCAGTGGGGAGGTCCCTTGTGCCTGACCCAGGGCCTGACCCTTCCCTGGGTACCCCAGTGTCCCCGGGCTCAGCTGATGGGAGTGAGGACCCTCAGGCTGAAGAAACGTCTCTGCTTCCTGCTGCCCCGCCTGGAGCTGAGGGCCTCCTGAACAGCAAACCTCTCAGCAGGAAAACACTCACTGAAACCACACTGAGTGATGGACTTCACTGACACTCACTCAGTTTTTCCACAAGAGAGACAAGGAGACCAGGGTGCACACAGTGAGTTAACTTTCCAAAGGTGAGTCAGGGGCTTCGAACAACCAGAGCTGAGATTTATAGGTGACTTCACATGTACTGGGTGCTGTGCTACCTGCTTCAGGTGAATCTACCTCATCCCCAGAAACCTGGTAAGGCAGCCTCATGTAGACAGTGTGGAAACTGAGGCAGCAGCAGTTCACTGAGGTACATAATTCACACGGAATCTAGTGATGCTGGGAGATGTTCTGCCCCTCCCCTCCCCCTCCCTCTCGTCTGTCCCTTTGCAGCTGATTGTCCTGTTGGGCAGGGTCATGGGCAGCCCTGAGGGTCCCTGCCAGGGCACCAAGGGTCAAGGTCACTGTAGGTGACTGTGAAGGCCACACCCCACTTGGATCCTTCAAGGTCAACTGTCAGAGCCATGGTCCACCCCTTCACAGATGGGCTCTGCAGGACGCCGAGGTCCAGGGGATGAACTCACAGTGACCCCATCACACAGGCTGAGAAGGGACCAGCGGCCACTTTCTGAACCAGCCTGTGACCCGTGGGCACAGAGCAGACCCACCCTCCCACCTCCCACCTGGAGGTCCTCTGTGAGCAGGACGGTGGGGGGAGGGGGCAGACGGACGTCAGTGGAAGTTCCATCACACGGTGGGACCCACGTCCAGGACAGGGACGCCCACCGCTGACCACCCACTGAGGTTCCCGAGGTCCCTGTCACCTGTGGGTCCTGGGGAAAGGCTGCTCTTCCTCATCATCATCGTCACTGTGACTGTTCACCAGGTGTCCCCTCCCCCTGCATGTGGGTGTCATGTCACGTGTGTTAAATAAAGTTGTCACTCATCTGCACTCTTCAACGGAGCTTCTTCTAGATTTTAAGTCCCCACGGTAACTCACCAGGTTCACAGGTTACGTCCTTGCAACTTTCCCCAAAATCTTTAGTGTACTAAATTTCTATTTTTGCTGTAATAATCATAAATTTCATGACCTAATATGACACAAATCTATTATCTCACAATTCTTGGGTCAGATTTCCAGCATGGATTTCACCAGGCTATATTCAAGGTGTCTGCAGGCTAGGGTGTTTGTCTGTTTGTTTGTTTCTCTGTTTGTTTTGAGGACCCTGGGATGAGTCTGCGTTGCTGCACACACACCCACACCCAGAACTGATTCACACAGGTGACCGCAGAGAGAGACGCAGAGGCTGGGAGTCAGGGCTGGAGCTGGTCTGCGCTGCTCCAGGCAGGGGTGTCCAACCTTTTGGTGTCTCTGGGCCACACTGGAAGAAGCAGAGTTGTCTGGGCCACACAGTAAATACACAAACAGTAATGAAAGTTGATGAGCCAAAAAAAACAGGCCCATGCATAATTTTCCCAATATTCAGTATCTCAGATAAGCAAAACTGTCCTCACATAATCACCTGAATTATGCAGCGGCCCTTTCAATAATCTTTTAAAATCATCAAGCAGTTCCCAAGTTTTTGATATCCAGTATAGAAAATGTACATATCTGAGTTATAAAACTTAGTATAACACTAAGTAATCTTTTCAATAAATGTACTGTTTTGTGTTGGGCTGCATTCATAGCCTTCTCAGGCTACAGGGGCCCTGGGGCCCACAGTTGGACACCCTGCAGCATCCACATTCTCGCTAACCTGGCCTACTGGTCTCTGCCCAGGAACTGATGAGACAAAGCTCTGGGCCTATCAGAGAGCAAGGGTTTGAAACAGGAACTTGACACTCTTTCCCTTGGTGAGCACCCTTTCTTCTTCCCCACCCTTTCTTCCAGATCAGAGACTCATCTATAATAAAGAGCCATTTAGTACCTTTGCTCTGTGATTTTCATCTGGGAGAGTGAAGGGTATTCACGGGGAGCTGGTGAAAGCCAGGGCCCCAGGCCTCCTTAGGAGGGAGGTTGAGGCGCTGGGGGAGCCTGCAGAGCGTCCCGCACCCAGAGAAGGAGTGTGGGGCTGTGAGCCGGCAGGTGAGGGCACAGGGGAGCGTGGAGCAGGGCAGGTAAGGTCTGCACTGGGACACCTGTGGGAGGGAGACAACGGGAACCAGGGAGCTGGACACCTGCCCGTCCCTGGGAACTTCCTGTGGTCAGAGAGGGGCAAGGCCTCTCACGGTCTCTCCTGCTCGTCTCGGGGGGCCTGTTCTACGAGATTCTAGGAGAGAGGTGTGTGTCTTAAGAATTTATTTGTCAAGATGCTTATTTCAGGATTATTTGTAATATAGAAAAATATGAACCAACTGCATACACAACAGTTGGAGAGTAAAAGGATCAGCAACCCATTGTCTGACTTCAGAGGAGACATTTCAGTCCATTTGTCTGTCAGTCATCTCCTCTTGGAGAAATGCCTATTCAGGTCGTCTGCCCTTTTTAAAAAAAACAAATTGTTTGGTTTTGGGGTGCTAAGTTGCATGAGTTCTTCATAAATTTTGGGTAATAAGCCCCCCTTTTTTGGACAAATATCTTCTTCCATTCTGTAAGTTGTCTTTTCATTTTGTCCATGATTTCCAGTGCTGTGCAAAAAACTTTAGACTTTGATAGTGTCCCATGTATATTTCTTTTGTTGCATTGCCCGGGGACACATATCCAGAAAGATATTATTAAGAGCGTTGTCATAGTGTTCATTGCTGATGTTGTTTATAGTTTCATGGGTTCCATCCTTACATTTAAATTTTTTAATGTATTTTGCTTTTGTTTATTCTTGTATATGGTGTAAGAAAGTGACCCAGTTACAGTGTATTGCACCTCCAGCTTTCCCGGCACAATTTGTTTTTTGGGAGAGAGGGAGAACGAGAGGGGGAGAAACATTGATGAGAGGGGAAAACATTGATTGGTGGCCTTTTGTCCATTAAAAATAAACCTTTGTATTAATGTCTGATTTTATTTTCTTTAGGAGCTATTCCTATAAGTGAAAAATGGATGTGTGGGTAAAAAGACAAAACATTTTTAAGACATTTCAGATTATATGTATATACACAAAATACATCCAGGAATATTAACATTTATATGGGGCAAAGTAAACGATTACCAACATAATTTTTTGAAAATTTTATAGGTATTATTTGCAATTAAAATGGTCAAAATAATGAATAAAAAACAATAAATATCTCCGCAAAGGAGTAGAAGTATATTCCTCACTCTGAAAACTTTTAAAATTTAAAACATTCTGATAATTTTCAAAGTACAGGGTGCAAAGGCCGTGGATTCTGCTCTGGATGGGATGGGGGGCCCCTGGGACAGGGCTGAGCAGCACGGAGGTGAGGGGTCAGGAAGTCCTGGCTGCTGTGCGGAGCGTGGCCTGCAGGGGGGGCAGCGGTTGAATCCAGGACGTAGTGGGAGGGGCCTGTATTACTCACAGGGTGATGATGGGGGGCGCACCTGGCTGGGCAGGGAAGTGTGGGTGAGCGGAGGGCTTCTGATCATCTTCGCACAGGACGACCGAGGAGTCCCTGATGGCGAGGGTTAAGGTACGTGCATTACTGTTCCATGTTTCATGGGTGATTTCCGTGTTGGAATCCAAGGTGAAGACAGGTCCTGGTGGACATTTGCAGGAAACTCTGTCCTGTTAGAAGGGATCAGGTCGGACCTGGGGACACAGATTATCCATGTGGAATTCCCCACCTTCTCCCAGGTCGTCACTGCCACCCAGCCCCTCCTGGTGTCTCTCTCTGCACAGGAGGGAATGATGGTGAGGCGCCTGGTCCCCCGTCTGCCTGCCCTCCCTGTCTGCCTCGCCGTGGTCCAGCTGCTCAGCCCCTGCTCAGGTAGGACCTGCTCTGCGTTCGTGCATCTGAAGCCTTTCCCTTGGGGCCCAGCCAGAACCCTGGACTCCCCCCACCCCTGCAAGGCCCGTCCAGACCCACCTGTGTGAGGACTGAGTTCCTGTCTAGGTGTCTCTCCCTCGCCCTCCCTGCTGGGGCACCCCCTGGTCGTCTGGCCCCAGCTCCCTCTGACGGAGCCCCCCTTCTGATGACCAGCTCAGTTTGCTGTGGTTGGACCCCGTGAGCCCATCCTGGCCATGGTGGGTGAAGACGCTGAGCTGCCCTGTCACCTGTTCCCGGAGATGAGCGCTGAGACCATGCAGTTGATATGGATGCGACCCAGCCCCAGGCAGGTAGTGCACACGTACGCACACGGGCAGGAGGACATGCCGGCAGCAGAGTATCGAGGGAGAACTTCGATTTTAAGAGAGGGCATCACTGCGGGGAAGGCTGCTCTCTGGATTCGGGACATCAGAGCCTCTGACAGCGGAACCTACCTGTGTTATTTCCAAGATGGAGACATCTATGCAAAAGCCCAGGTGGAGCTGAAGGTTGCAGGTGAGTCTCATATGTTTGACCTGCATTCGCTTTTCCTAGGGTCAAGGGCATAGGCTCCAAGCCCACCTGAGAGCACTCTCAGGTCCTCAGCAACACCTGCCCCCACTGTTCTGAGGCCTGACTGCTGAGTGGTCTTGACCTTGTCCTGACCCGTCCCAGTGACAGAGTGACCTTGTCTGAGGTGCTGCCCCATGAAAGTGCTCGTGTCCAGGTGTCAGGGCTGCACTTCACCTTCTCAGGACACAGCCCCGCCCTGGGCTGCTGCCTGGTGGGTCACTGGGGAGCCCGGCAGGGGATGGACTGTGGGGGGTCCTGGCTTTGTCCCTGCAGGGCCTCCTGAGCCTGACACTGTCCCTCCCTGTAGGCCACAGGTCCTTTGAAGAGAGTCCTCCCCACAGGACTCTGTCCTCTCAGGTCTGTAAGGGGTTCCCCCCTGCTCCCTTTGTGTTTAGGGATTCAGTGTCAGTAGGAAAAACCCCACAGTTCCTGCCTGGGTCAGCGCTCCTCTGTGGAGAAGTGTTCCCCTCCCCAGAGACACGTGATAAAACTTCCCACGTTGGAGGGACCCCAAAGGAGGCTCACACCTGCAGCATTAATTACATCAGGAGTTTCCCACGGGGACAAGCACACAGTGCACAGCTGGGGCGGCAGGAAGAGAAAGTGCAGATCGTTCCCCCACAGGGCAGGGCAGCGGCTCACACAGGGCAGGGGGGATGGATGGGGCACTGGGGTGGGACCTGCTTCAACTAACAGGGAACTTACATCCTTGCCCAGGGCAGGATGAAGGGCTGCACCAAGAACCAGCATGTCTGGGCCATGGGGGAGGGGAGAGTCCAGCAGTCTACAAAATGGATTTAGGGGAAACAATGTCATTTCCTGCCCAGATCCCCCAGGATCCAGCACAAGGCTTCAGGGATGGTCAGGCAGTGGTCACCCTGTGGGTCAGTCTCTCCTGCACAGCACACTCTGGGAACAGCTCCTGTGCATCCCTGCTGGGCTCATCCAGGATGGGTGTGCCCTTCCCTGCTGTGGAGACCCCCACCAGCGCAGAGGGCTCTGCAGGATTCAGGCTCACTGTTCCTCCCCAGCGCTGGGCTCTGACCCCCACGTTGAAATGAAGGGCTACGAGGCTGGCGGGATCCGTGTGGAGTGCACGTCTGCCGGCTGGTACCCACAGCCCCAGATCCAGTGGAGAGACACCAGGGGACACAGCTTGTCTGCTGAGGTGGCCACAGAGGCTGCAGACCCCCAGGGCCTTTATGCAGCCTCAGCCTCTGTGATCCTGGGAGCTGGCTCTGGGGAGGGGGTCTCCTGTGTCATCAGAAACCCCCTTCTGTGCCAGGAAAAGTCAGCCAGGCTTTCCATCCCAGGTGAGTGTCCTGCCCACTGCCCTGGGCTCCTGGGTGGCCCCTGAGGGAAGGTGTGGTTGTCTGCTGCTGACCTGGGTCTGTGCAGGGAACAGAAGGGACAGAGCAGGGACCTGCTGCTCCTTCCCCATGAAGCTGTTTATGTCACAGACACCTTCTGAGCTCTTCCTGTGGCCACACACGGTGCCAGTGGATGGGAACTGGGGACAAATGGTCAAGGTCAGCAAAGATATGAGAAAGGGGAAAATATGTACCATGCAAATCTTAGGAAAAGGGCTGATCTCCTTAAAATATAAAACAACCAATTAGGACATTGAACACAGAACAGGAATTATCCGTTCACAGAAAAGGAAATGACTCAGGAAAAGGTGTCCAGTCTCACTGACTAGGGAGGTGATTTCCACCTGTGAGACTGGCAACAAAGGAAAAAACAAGGTGATTGGTAACACATTCTGACAGCAGGATTGTGGGGAGACAGTGACTCTTACAGGTTTGTGGCTATTGTTTGGCGTATTTTTGGTGTCAGTGAGCACAACTTCCATTGGGGACACTGGAGACACCTTATCTAAAGGACTCATTCAGTAATGCAAGACCCCACTTGTGGGAATTATCTGACAATCAGCTTGCATTTTTGTGTAATGACCCACATAAAAGGTTATTTCCTGCACCATTAACTATAGTAACAAAGAGTCAGAGATGGTGCAAGTGCCCCCGAGGGGCCGTGTGTGCAGGGGGCGCTGCCCTGTGAGAGCAGACACAGACCTGCCCCCTGTGCTGAGGCGGGAAGGTTGTGCAGACCCAGGGTAAACAGTTTGTATAGACTGCTATTTTTGGTGTGAGGAAAAATATATAAGAATATATATGTTTTAATTTAATAAACACTTCCAGGTTTCAGTGTGTGTCAGGTACTTTATAAGCATTAATTTAATCCTTTTACTAATGTGGACACCAGAAACAGGTGGTGAAGTCGTTAGTTCAAGGTCACAGAGCTAGTCAGGCAGAAGACTGAATCTGAACCCAGACCCTCCAGCCCCAAAGTTCACCACCTTCATCACCAGATCAGCTGACTCAGGAGAAGCTAATAAGTGGGAACTGAGGGAGTGGAGGGGACACTTGAAAATTTTGTAAATATGTCTGATATTCCAACTTCTCCCATGTGAGGGGCAGACATTTGAAGAAACTGCACTTACTATGTGACAGTAAGAGTTCTGGGCACTTTGGGAAGAGAGGGATCACTTTCCGTCCAGAGATGCCCCCCATCCCACTGGGCGAGATGCTGAGGCTCACCCTTCGCAGGCCCCTTCTTCCGGAACGCGCAGCCCTGGGTGGTGGCCCTGGGCGTGACCCTGCCGGCGCTGCTCGGGCTCCTGGCGGGGGCAGGCTACTTCCTCTGGCGACAGCAGAAGAGGATCCAGGCCCTGTCCCAGGAGAAGGAGTGGGAGCGAGCAGACAAAGTAGCAGCTCAGGCGGAGGGGCGGCGGGAACGAGTCGCCAAAGGTGAGGCCCCGCTGCAGGTGGTTGTCACCTCCGAGCCCCAGCCCGCACCCACCACGGGGGTCCTCCCCTCGATTTCCTTATAAGAACTTTTCTTTTCCTGCTCTTTTCCAGAGAGGCTGCAGGATGAACTCAGTAAGTCCACGTCCTCGGCCCCACGCGTCAAGGGTCCCTAATGACACTTGTGACTGACCCCTCACGTTGTTCCCTGCAGGGTGGACAAAGACCTGGTGCCTAGCACGTGAGTACCCGGACCCGCATCTCAGTGTCTGTGCTCAGATATTCCAGCCCCTTTCCTACCCCCTAACCGCCCAGGGGAGGGATGAGGACGCTGGTGGGGGGACCAGGCCGTGGTCTGTCTCAGGGGGGAAGGGGCTGAGGTCTCTCTCCACCAGGGGGCGCTCGCACAAGACGCCCTGGGAACCCAGGAAACGGGAAGGGGCGGGGAGGTGACTCAGTGTGTGAGTCCTTCCTCCCTGGTTGATTCTCAAAATCTGTAGACCGCTAGGAAGAAAAGCAGAAGGAGAGACAAAAGTGACTCTTAAAAAGGGGAGTGGCCAGTGTCAGCTGATACACATTTATTCTCACTGAGAAGAGCTAAGAGTATGTAAAAGTTTTTATTATTACATTGTCCAATTGTCAGCGGAAGACGCAGGAAATAGCACAGGCTCAGGTGGATGGGTTGTAGCACACAGGTACACACACGTGTGTGCACAAGGCGATCCTGTGCCCAGGTACATCCAGGTACGGGAGTAAGGTGATCGCCCCTGATGTGAGTGGGATGCGGTCCAGGTCCCCCAGGGGCTGTCTGACCACGGACGGTACCACACCCTGAATGCACGAGGCTTTTCCTTTCCACGTAGAGAGGGCTTCTCCTTGGCACCCCAGCACTGCAGCATCGCTGTTCTTGCTTGTTGGAGCTGCTATTAGGTAACATAGAGGTGACTTGAACACCAGCGCTGTGATACAGTGACTGTCCGTCTGTCACAGAGACGCTCCTCAGTGACTAGGGGGCTGTGGCACACAGGGGGGACGTGCTGGACTCGGGGGGACCCGTGAGGGGGCAGGTCAGAGCAGACAGCACGGAACCTCATCACGCTGCTCAGAGTGATGTGCAATTTAAAACTTGTGAATTGTTTATTTTGGGAATTTTCTCCTTAACAATTCACCGGCATTGTTCAAGAACGTGACTGAAAGTTTAGAAGGAAAATCTGGGGATCAGGGTGACTGCTGCACAGACACGGACAAGACAGCTGTGCGGTGACCCTGGGACAGCCCATGCAGGGAACCTGGGGGTCCTGAGCTGCAGCTGATGGAAAGAGGAGGGGGGCGCCGGGGAGGGAACAGGCAGGGGGGGGGAGGGCGGGGGACACACAGGAAGATGACAGGGGGCACAAGGGAGAGAAAGGAACCAACTCAGAAAGGACAGTTCAGGTGACTGTCTGTCTCCATTGCAGGTGAGGAGCGGTCTCAGGCCTATGCAGGTGAGTGAGCCTGAGGCTCTCTGGTTTCCTGGCTCCTGTGGGGGAAGCACCTGCAGCCTTTCCTGCTGGGGGAGGGGCCATCCCGTCCCGCTCAGAGGCTCATTCTCTGTGTCTGCACCACCCCCTCCTGCCTGGTCACTCAGAGAGGACCTTCCAGACGCAGTGTCCCCTCACCCTGCTGACACCCACGCCCACACCCGGCACAGCCTGGTCGTGTCCCCACGGCCCCAGCGTGATGGGGGAAGCCCAGCACTGGGAGAGGGTCCAGCCTGCCCCGCAGAGCTGCAGACGAGGGGAGTGGACGTTGGAGGGGACTGAGGAGAGGAGAGAGAAGAGGCTCAGGGAGGACAGTGGGGGGGGGGACAGAAAGAATGACCTTTCCTTGTCTGTGTCTCCTTCCTTCCAGAGTGGAAGACGGCCCTCTTCCAGCCTGGTGAGTGGGTCCCTCTGTGTCCCCAGGACACCCACCGAGGGCCCCTGCTCCCTCCTTCCTCTCCAGCTCTTGACTGGGACAGTTCTGGTGGGTGACCTGAGGTTGAGGTCTCAAAGGTGTCCCCACCTGCTGCCCAGAGCTCAGGGACCAGGGACAGCAGGTGTCCTGGGGCCCACAGGTCTCTGTGGGAGGAAGAGGCAGGAGGGGCGGGGCTGGAGGAAGGGGCTGCAGGGAGAGGGAGGGGGGACCTGGCCAGGCTCCTGCCCTCCTGCTCCTGTGTGTCCCCGAGTTCTGCCGTGTCCCACAGTCACTGCTGCTCTGTGAGGTCTGGGACAAGGACCGAGTGAGGTGGTGACTGTGTGTTGTCAGAACACCCACAGGAAACAGACGGCCTGTCTGAGGGGGGTGTTTGTCTGACGGTAATGACCAGGGTGAGGAGAAGGTGTCATAAGACCTAAAAACGATGCAGACAACTCCTCAGACTGTAACAGACTGTGTTGTAGGCTGATGCACTCCCAGGGGTGCAGGGTCAGAGGACAGACACCGCAACCGTCTCTACAGGTGACTTGCTAACAAAACGGTTACAGTATTTTTTTTTAATAATATAACGGAGGCAGTAATGACTGACAGGAACAGGGACAAAGAATGGGGCAGCACCAGCCACACCTCCCGGTGGTCCTGTGACAGGTGACCCTTTATAATCCACACGGTCCCCAGTGTGGGGTTGACCTCGGTGCCCCTGTCACTCTGGCTGTTACTGACAAAAATGCTCATGGCCATGTTTAAGGGACACAGATGACCGTCACCTGGAGGCTTTGGTGTGCTTGCTGAGGACAGTGAGGTGGGTCAAAGGTCACAGCAGGAAGAGGTGAAAGAGATCCCTGACACACAGATGGGGTCGGGTGTGTTCACAGTGACAGGTGGGGACTGGACCCCAGAGCACATGGAGCCCAGCCTGGCCCCGAGCACAGGAGGGACACGGTGTCTGTTGTCACACCAGGGACTTCCTCTGTGCCCAGCCTGGGGCTCAGTATACCACCCATTTGTCCTATTCCTCCCCAGAGATTAGAGTTTCACCCCCACTTCACAGACATGATATTGAACTTGAGGTATTCCGTAGCTGGTGTCTGAGGAAAGAGAAACTGTGCAGGAAAGGACGTCACCCAGCTCATGGGCAGAGCCAGGGCTGACGTTTAATCCATGTGACTGTGCAGCACCAGCGGGCACCCGACTTTGGGACGGAACAAGGTAGAAGGAAGGTTTCAGATGATTGGTGGTTCTGAAGTGCACTCAAGACCCCTGTGGACTCTCTTGCCGTGGCTGAGGGTTATTTCCAGGGTGAGAGGGGGACCCCAAACTCTGGCCTCAGGCCTCTTGCTGAGACCCATCTCCCGAAGGCTGTAGCTCTGATGCCCGGGCACCGTGGCTGACCCCACGCCCTCTGACCCCCTGCAGCGGATGTGTTTCTGGACCCAGACACGGCGCACCCCACCCTCCGTGTTTCTGAGGACAAGAGGAGCCTGCAGCGGACAGACTCATGGCAGAACGTGCCAGACAACCCCAAAAGATTTGGGTGCTGTTACAGTGTTCTGGGCTCTGAGAGCTTCACGTCAGGGAGACATTTCTGGGAGGTGCAGGTGGGGGACAGAGGAGAGTGGCTTGTTGGGGTGTGCAGGGAGAACGTGGAGCGGAAATGCTGGGTTGAAAGGACACCCCAGAATGGATTCTGGGTCATGAGCCTGTTTCATAAGAATGACTACCTGGCTCACACAGACCCTGAAACCAAACTGACAATTGTCAGCCCCCCTGAGAGGGTGGGGGTTTTCCTGGACTATGAGCTGGGGGAGGTCTCGTTCTACAATGCCCTCGACGGGTCTCACATGTTCACCTTCCCACACACCCGCTTCTCTGGGCCTCTGAGGCCTGTTTTTAAGATTTTGGATGTGAAGCCCACTCCCTTGACCATTTGCCCAGCACAGAAAACAGTGAGGAGAACCCTTCTGCCTGACCCAGGGCCTGACCCTTCCCTGGAGACCCCAGTGTCCCCAGGATCAGCTGATGGGAATGGGGACCCTCAGGCTGAAGAAACGTCTCTGCTTCCTGCTGCCCCGCCTGGGGCTGAGGGCCCGTGAACAGCAAACCTCTCAGCGGGGAAACACTCACTGAAACCACGCTGAGTGACGGACGTCACTGACACTCCCTCAGTTCCCACACGACAAGCAGAGACAAGGGGCAGGCGGTGAGGTCACAGGCCGCCGGTGATGGAGCTGCCCTCGAACGGCAGCAGCTGACACTCACAGGTGACGTCCCATGTCCTGGAGTCGTGCCAGAGGCTTTGTGGGAACCTCGCTGACCCTCCCAACAACCCTGGGAGGCAGCCGCGTTTTGAAAGGGTGAAAACTGAGACGGGGCCAAGTTCACTAACACACGATTCGTGCCGAGTTCAGTGTACCTGAGAGATAGGTGGCCTCTGCCCTTCCCTCTGCCTCTCATCTGTCCCTCTGCAGCAGCTGAGTGTCCCTGCTGGGCAGGGTCACAGAGCCCTGAGGGTCCCTTCCCAGGGCACCAAGGGTAAAGGTCAGGTCATCACCACTGTGATTGTTCACTGTCTGTCCCCTCCACTGGCATATGGTTGTCATGTGTCATTTGTTAAATAAATTTCTCACTAATCACCGTAGCTGGTGTGGCTCAGTGCATTGAGTGTCAGCCTGTGAACCAAAGGGTCACAGGTTCAATTCCCAGTCAGGGCACATGCCTGGGTTGTTGGCCAGGTCGCCAGTAGAGGGCGCACAAGAGGCAACCCCACACTGATATTCTCTCCCTCCCTTCCCCCCTTTCTGAAAATATATAAATAAAATCTTTTAAAAAAATTGTCATTAATCTTCACTGTTCAATGCACTTCGAGATTTAAGCTTCCAGAGATAACTGCAACATTTTCACAAAATCCTAATTGTATTGATTTTGTGTTGCTGTTGTGATACATACCCACACATTTCCTGACCTGACACAGCACCCATTTACTACCCCTGGACTCTGTAGGTCAGAGGTCCAGCAGGGCTGTCACTGACCTCAAGTCCAGGAGTCACCGACTGGGTGCTCGCTGAGGACCGAGGGACCAGTGCGTCTTCCTGACTCTGGCTGGTGGCCGAGCTCAGTTCTCTGCAGTGACGGGACCAGGCGGCCCTCCTTGCTGCTGTCAGAGGAGCTGAGACCCTCCAGGCTGGGCACATCTGAGGTCCTTCTCGCAGGGACAGATGTGGGGAAACAAGTCAGGTGAAAGGAAGGACATGAGGACAGAGTCCCAGTGCTAGGATGATTGCTTCGGGGACACTGCCGAGAGCTGGGAGGGCCCAAGCTGTTGGGGTGGTGCGCCCCCATGACAGCCAGGGGTCCCGCACAAGAAGGGCCATCCCCACTGTCCCCCAGAGTTCCAGCCCTCAGAGCAAAGCCTCAGGTTGGAGGATCAAAGACAAAAACGGAGGGATGACAGTCAAGGACACACGCGGATCTGGCCTGGCTCTGGGGTCTCTGCAGTAAATATTCTCAGTCAGTGAGAATGGGCTCTGGTTTAAGGTCCCTTGTGATCAGGTGAGGCGTGAACCACATTCTTTCAAAGTCAGGGTCAGGGGCAGGGGTGGGGGGGCAGCGGCATTGGGTTCCAGCTTCTTATTTCCGGGATGCATTAAAAACTTCAAGATTATTGAGCACCCCAACAAGTTTCTGGTCATTTACGTATATCCAAGTATATTTACTATATTGAATGGAAGAAGTTTTAAGTGTATTTTTTTAACTTAATTTTATATTTTCAGTTTGTTACTGATTTTAGAGGGAGAGGGAGGGAATGACACAGAGAAACATCAGTTTGTTATTCTTCTTATTTATATGCGCATTGGACCATTTCTTTGGTGCCCTGACTGGAGACTGGACCCAAGGCTCGGTTTATTGGGACAACGCTGTTACTGACATACCCACCGAGGGTTATTATTCTGATTTAAAGGACGTTTAAAAACTGGTTATAGACTGATATAAATAAACAAGTTTGTGAAAAAAAAAAAAGAACTTGTATGTGGAGCAAAATAAATACTAGCGAAGGGTGTGGCATTGACTTGCTTTGCAAATCATATGTCTGGCTGATACTAGGAGACTGGGTGCACTTTTCTGCCCATTTAAGAACTCTGAGACCTGTCAAGATTTATGAGTTAATTTAAGCCAGACGGATGACATGGAGGGAAACAAAACCCAAATGTCCTGTAAAGAAAGACCGATTTTCACTTTCTTTCCTGCATTTGGAAGGAGGGAGGGAACCCAACGCTTACATCAGAGTGGGAGAAAGGAGAGGAGAGAAGACCCCGTGCTCCTTGGTTCAGTGAAGCAAACTGCTCAGAGCAAAGCACCCCTGGGGCAGAGCACGAACATGAAGATGGCGTGGCTGTCAGAACAGGGCTGGGAGGCCACCCTGGGATCCAGTCCTGCGTGGCGCTGCCCGCATCATCTCGGGGCCTCCACTCGGCTCTACCCGACAGCACAGTGAGCAGCTTCCAGGAACCCTAAAGTGCTGGGGCTCAGAGAAAGGGGCGGGCTTCCAGGGAGCAGAGGCCCCGCCCCAGGTCCGTGATTGGTCCGTCCCATGCAAATAAGGACTTTGTGTTCTAAAATTGGAATGGCCCCAAATGCGCTGTCCTGATTGGTCAGAAAAGAGGCACCCTGATTGGTCAGAGGTGCACAGCCCCTATTGGATGGAGAAAGTTTTAGTGGTCTTTATTGGTTGACTTGGGATTGCTGGAACTTCCTTGTAAGGGCTGGCTCAGAGGGCGGGCGGGGTGCTGGCAGGCGGTTCAGCACAGGCTTCTCTGTTTTTGCGGGAGAGGCCACTGTGCACCAATGGCTGCTGGGCTGTTTTTTAAAAATTCAAGCTGAGTTAGCTACCAAGAGCCCTTTTAGTCGAAGTCTTTTTTCCCTTCAAAGTTCACACTGCCATTCAAGTGATTCACACGGCCCACATCCTCCGGGTCCTCAAGAAAGGCCAGTCCCGTGGTGCAGCGTCGGCACAGGAGGGAGAAGTGCGCTCACATGCCAGGGCATGGACGGGAGTGGTCTCAGTTAGTGCTTGTCCTGTGTCAGGCTGCTGGGGAGCAGCTATCGGAGGTGGCCTTGACCGTAGGAAGAGTGGCCAGGGACCTGGGGCCCGACCGTCATTGAAATCAGGGATGACTAGGCGTTTAGGAGCCAAAGACACCCACACATAAACAATCCACTGATCATTTTGAACATACGACTGAAAGTGACTCCTACACTTATATTTTATTTTTTCCTTTTGGTTGTTACATTTATTAAAGCCAAGGGCAGGGGAACAAGGAAAGGCATAGGACAGTAGAAGCAACAGGAGGGACGCTAGACGGGGCTGCTCTGGCTCAGTGGGAAGTCACAGGAAAGGGGGCCTGGGACTCAGGTTCAGGGAGATGGTCTGGGAAAAGCTGCCCCTGCTTGTTGCCCCCTGGCTGCGTGTCTCCCGGGATCTCTGAGAGTTTAGGAGATGCCTGCCTAGGGGGACTGAGAGGAGAAGGGAAGGCTCAGGTGTGCTCCCCGGAGGGAGGGCACTTGTATTAGCGCATTTCAGAAGGTGTCCTCCCTGACAGGTGTGTGGGAGTGCCCAGGGGAAAGGGCCCCGAGGTCGGCCACTCTAAAAAGCGTCAGGTAAATAAACGAATAAGAACAGGGATAGATTATAATGAAGTGAGCATGTGCAATAAAATGTTCACTGTGAACAGAAAACACAGACTCCTGCTGACAGAGGAGGGGTCAATCCGGGTGAAAATCCGAATGCAGCACAGAGAAGGCTCGGAGGGCAAATGATCTCAGTAACAGACCCCACCCCCCACAAAAAATGTCCTAAATTTCCTTTTCCTGTGGCTCCATGGCACCACTGTCGCTGAAAACCTGGTATTGAATTATCTCTGAGTCCATCAGAGACTGATTTCGGAGGTGCCGGGGAAGGTGGCCCGCGTCTGCTCTCTGTGTGATCACACTCCCCTGGAATCTGGTGCAAAGATGTCCGCAGAGGGCCACAGTGACCGTGAAATTCAGGCTCACTTCCGGCACACATTAACAGCGGTTAATTTGTCTTCATTCTGCTGTAATGTCCATTATGATATGAAAGACATAAAGCAGGAGAATATACTGAAATACCAATCACACACACCCACACCCAGGACTGATTCACACAGGTGACCGCAGAGGCTGGGAGTCAGGGCTGGAGCTGGTCTGCGCTGCTCCAGGCAGGGGTGTCCAACCTTTTGGTGTTTCTGGGCCACACTGGAAGAAGCAGAGTTGTCTGGGCCACACAGTAAATACACAAACAGTAAAGAAAATTGATGAGCCAAAAAAATAGGCTCATGCATAATTTTCCCAATATTCAGTGTCACAGATAAGCAAAAATGTCCTTACATAATCACCTGAATTATGCAGCGGCCCTTTCAATAATCTTTTAAAATCATCAAGCAGTTCCCAAGTTTTTGATATCCAGTATAGAAAATGTACATATCTGAGTTATAAAACTTAGTATAACACTAAGTAATCTTTTCAATAAATGTACTGTTTTGTGTTGGGCTGCATTCATAGCCTTCTCAGGCTACAGGGGCCCTGGGGCCCATGGTTGGACACCCCTGCAGCATCCACATTCTCGCTAACCTGGCCTACTGGTCTCTGCCCAGGAACTGATGAGACAAAGCTCTGGGCCTATCAGAGAGCAAGGGTTTGAAACAGGAACTTGACACTCTTTCCCTTGGTGAGCACCCTTTCTTCTTCCCCACCCTTTCTTCCAGATCAGAGACTCATCTATAATAAAGAGCCATTTAGTACCTTTGCTCTGTGATTTTCATCTGGGAGAGTGAAGGGTATTCACGGGGAGCTGGTGAAAGCCAGGGCCCCCAGGCCTCCTTAGGAGGGAGGTTGAGGCGCTGGGGGAGCCTGCAGAGCGTCCCCGCACCCAGAGAAGGAGTGTGGGGCTGTGAGCCGGCAGGTGAGGGCACAGGGGAGCGTGGAGCAGGGCAGGTAAGGTCTGCACTGGGACACCTGTGGGAGGGAGACAACGGGAACCAGGGAGCTGGACACCTGCCCGTCCCTGGGAACTTCCTGTGGTCAGAGAGGGGCAAGGCCTCTCACGGTCTCTCCTGCTCGTCTCGGGGGGCCTGTTCTACGAGATTCTAGGAGAGAGGTGTGTGTCTTAAGAATTTATTTGTCAAGATGCTTATTTCAGGATTATTTGTAATATAGAAAAATATGAACCAACTGCATACACAACAGTTGGAGAGTAAAAGGATCAGCAACCCATTGTCTGACTTCAGAGGAGACATTTCAGTCCATTTGTCTGTCAGTCATCTCCTCTTGGAGAAATGCCTATTCAGGTCGTCTGCCCTTTTTAAAAAAAACAAATTGTTTGGTTTTGGGGTGCTAAGTTGCATGAGTTCTTCATAAATTTTGGGTAATAAGCCCCCCTTTTTGGACAAATATCTTCTTCCATTCTGTAAGTTGTCTTTTCATTTTGTCCATGATTTCCAGTGCTGTGCAAAAACTTTAGACTTTGATAGTGTCCCATGTATATTTCTTTTGTTGCATTGCCCGGGGACACATATCCAGAAAGATATTATTAAGAGCGTTGTCATAGTGTTCATTGCTGATGTTGTTTATAGTTTCATGGGTTCCATCCTTACATTTAAATTTTTAATGTATTTTGCTTTTGTTTATTCTTGTATATGGTGTAAGAAAGTGACCCAGTTACAGTGTATTGCACCTCCAGCTTTCCCGGCACAATTTGTTTTTGGGAGAGAGGGAGAACGAGAGGGGGAGAAACATTGATGAGAGGGGAAAACATTGATTGGTGGCCTTTTGTCCATTAAAAATAAACCTTTGTATTAATGTCTGATTTTATTTTCTTTAGGAGCTATTCCTATAAGTGAAAAATGGATGTGTGGGTAAAAAGACAAAACATTTTTAAGACATTTCAGATTATATGTATATACACAAAATACATCCAGGAATATTAACATTTATATGGGGGCAAAGTAAACGATTACCAACATAATTTTTTTGAAAATTTTATAGGTATTATTTGCAATTAAAATGGTCAAAATAATGAATAAAAAAACAATAAATATCTCCGCAAAGGAGTAGAAGTATATTCCTCACTCTGAAAACTTTTAAAATTTAAAACATTCTGATAATTTTCAAAGTACAGGGTGCAAAGGCCGTGGATTCTGCTCTGGATGGGATGGGGGCCCCTGGGACGGGCTGAGCAGCACGGAGGTGAGGGGTCAGGAAGTCCTGGCTGCTGTGCGGAGCGTGGCCTGCAGGGGGCAGCGGTTGAATCCAGGACGTAGTGGGAGGGGCCTGTATTACTCACAGGGTGATGATGGGGGGCGCACCTGGCTGGGCAGGGAAGTGTGGGTGAGCGGAGGGCTTCTGATCATCTTCGCACAGGACGACCGAGGAGTCCCTGATGGCGAGGGTTAAGGTACGTGCATTACTGTTCCATGTTTCATGGGTGATTTCCGTGTTGGAATCCAAGGTGAAGACAGGTCCTGGTGGACATTTGCAGGAAACTCTGTCCTGTTAGAAGGGATCAGGTCGGACCTGGGGACACAGATTATCCATGTGGAATTCCCCACCTTCTCCCAGGTCGTCACTGTTGCCCAGCCCCTGCTGGCGTGTCCCCCTCTCTGCCCAGCAGGGAACGATGGTGAGGCGCCTGGTCCCCCGTCTGCCTGCCCTCCCTGTCTGCCTCGCCGTGGTCCAGCTGCTCAGCCCCTGCTCAGGTAGGACCTGCTCTGCGTTCGTGCATCTGAAGCCTTTCCCTTGGGGCCCAGTCAGAACCCTGGACTCCCCCCACCCCTGCAAGGCCCGTCCAGACCCACCTGTGTGAGGACTGAGTTCCTGTCTAGGTGTCTCTCCCCTCGCCCTCCCTGCTGGGGCACCCCCTGGTCGTCTGGCCCCAGCTCCCTCTGACGGAGCCCCCCCTTCTGATGACCAGCTCAGTTTGCTGTGGTTGGACCCCGTGAGCCCATCCTGGCCATGGTGGGTGAAGACGCTGAGCTGCCCTGTCACCTGTCCCCGGAGATGAGCGCTGAGACCATGGAGCTGAGGTGGGAGCGACCCAGTCTCAGGCAGGTAGTGCCCACGTATGCCCAGGGGCAGGAGGACATGCCGGCAGCAGAGTATCGAGGGAGAACTTCGATTTTAAGAGAGGACATCACTGCGGGGAAGGCTGCTCTCCAGATTCGGGACATCAGAGCCTCTGACAGAGGAACCTACCTGTGCTATTTCCAATATGGAGACATCTATGCAAAAGCCCAGGTGGAGCTAAAGGTTGCAGGTGAGCCTCATATGTTTGACCTGCATTCGCTTTTCCTAGGGTCAAGGGCACAGGCTTCAAGCCCACCTGAGAGCAC
The DNA here is from genome assembly GCF_019186645.2 of Phyllostomus hastatus. Taxonomy (NCBI): domain Eukaryota; kingdom Metazoa; phylum Chordata; class Mammalia; order Chiroptera; family Phyllostomidae; genus Phyllostomus; species Phyllostomus hastatus. Next base: position 24,326 of record NW_025333957.1, on the reverse strand, counting down.
TCTCAGGTCCTCAGCAACACCTGCCCCCACTGTTCTGAGACCTGACTGCTGAGTGGTCTTGACTTTGTCCTGACCCGTCCCAGGGACAGAGTGACCTTGTCTGAGGTGCTGCCCCATGAAAGTGCTCGTGTCCGGGTGTCAGGGCTGCACTTCACCTTCTCAGGACACAGCCCTGCCCTGGGCTTCTGCCTGGTGGGTCCCTGGGGAGCCTGGCAGGGGATGGACTGTGGGGGGTCCTGGCTTTGTCCCTGCAGGGCCTCCTGAGCCAGACTCTGTCCCTCCCTGTAGATCACAGGTCCTTTGAAGAGAGTCCTCCCCACAGGACTCTGTCCTCTCAGGTCTGTAAGAGGCTTCCTCCTGCACCCCTTGTGTTTAGGGATTCAGTGTCAGTAGGAAAAACCCCACAGTTCCCGGCCTGGGTCAGCGCTCTTCTGTGGAGAAGTGTTCCCCTCTCCACAGTCAGGTGATACAAACTTCCCACGGTGGAGGGGCCCCAAAGGAGGCTGACACCTGCAGCGTTAATTACATCAGAGTTTCCCACAGGGACAAGCATACACAGCACACAGCTAGGGCGGCAGCAAGACCAATTGCAGATCCTTCCCCCACACGGCAGGGCAGAGGCTCACACAGGACAGACAGGAAGGATAGGGGCAAGGGGGTGGGACCTGCTTCAACTAACAGGGAACTTACATCCTTGCCCAGGGTGGGGTGAGGGGCTTTTCCAGGAACCAGCATGTCTGGGCCATGGGGGAGGGGACGGCCCAGCAGTCTCTAAGGGGATTCAGGGGAAACAATGTCATTTCCAGCCCAGATCCTCCTGGATCCAGCACGAGGGTCCAGTGATGGTCAGGCAGTGGTCACACCGTAGGTCAGTCTCTCCTGCACAACACACTCTGGGACCAGCTCCTGTGAATCCCTGCTGGGCTCCTATAGGGTGCGTGTGCCCCTCCCTGTTGTGGAGACCCCCACCAGTGCAGAGGGCTCCCCGTGATTTAGACTCACTGTTCCTCCCCAGCGCTGGGCTCTGACCCCCACGTTGAAATGAAGCGCTATGAGGCTGGAGGGATCCGTGTGGAGTGCACGTCTGCCGGCTGGTACCCGCAGCCCCAGATCCAGTGGAGAGACGCCAGGGGACACAGCTTGTCTGCTGAGGTGGCCACAGAGGCTGCAGACCCCCAGGGCCTTTATGCAGCCTCAGCCTCTGTGATCTTGGAGGACAGCTCTGGGGAGGGGATCTCCTGTGTCATCAGAAACCCCCTGCTGGCCCAGGAGAGGTCAGCCAGGGTTTCCATCCCAGGTGAGTGCCCTGCCCACTGCCCTGGGCTCCTGGGTGGCCCCCGGGGGAAGGTGTGGTTGTCTGCTGCTGACCTGGGTCTGTGCAGGGAACAGAAGGGACAGAGCAGGGACCTGCTGCTCCTTCCCCATGAAGCTGTTTGTATCACAGACACCTTCTGAGCTCTTCCTGCGGCCACACACAGTGCCAGGGGATGGGAACTGGGGACAAAGGGTCAAGGTCAGCAAAGACATGGGAAAAGGGGAAAATATGTACAACGCAAATCTTAGAAAAAGGGCTCATCGTAAAATATAAAACAACCAAGTAGAACATTGAACACAGAACAGGAATTATCAGTTCACACAAAAGGAAATGACTCAGGAAAAGGTGTCCAATCTCCCTGACTAGGGACGTGATTTCCACCTGTGAGACTGGCAACAAAGGAAAAAGCAAGGTGGTTGTTAATACATTCTGATGGCAAAATTGTTGGGAGACAGTGACTCTTACAGGTTTCTGGCTACTGTTTGGTGTAGTTTTGGTGTCAGTGAGCACAACTTCCTCTGGGGACACCAGAGACACCTTATCTAAAGGACTCATTCAGTTATCCGAGATCCCACTTTTGGGAATTATCTGACACATCATTTTGTATTTGTGTGAACTGGCCCATGTAAAAGGTTATTTCCTGCACCATCAATCATTATAACAAAGAGTCAGAGACGGTGCAAGTGCCCCCGAGGGGCCGTGTGTGCAGGGGGCGCTGCCCCGTGAGAGCAGACACAGACCTGCCCCTGTGCTGAGGCGGGAAGGTTGTGCAGACCCAGGGTAAACAGTTTGTATAGACTGCTATTTTTGGTGTGAAGAAAAATATATAACAATATATATGTTTTAATTTAATAAACACGTCCAGGTTTCAAGGTGTGCCAGGTACTTTATAAGCATTAATTTAATCCTTTTACTAATGTGGACACCAGAAACAGGTGGTGAAGTCGTTAGTTCAAGGTCACAGAGCTAGTCAGGCAGAAGACTGAATCTGAACCCAGACCCTCCAGCCCCAAAGTTCACCACCTTCATCACCAGATCAGCTGACTCAGGAGAAGCTAATAAGTGGGAACTGAGGGAGTGGAGGGGACACTTGAAAATTTTGTAAATATGTCTGATATTCCAACTTCTCCCATGTGAGGGGCAGACATTTGAAGAAACTGCACTTACTATGTGACAGTAAGAGTTCTGGGCACTTTGGGAAGAGAGGGATCACTTTCCGTCCAGAGATGCCCCCCATCCCACTGGGCGAGATGCTGAGGCTCACCCTTCGCAGGCCCCTTCTTCCGGGAACGCGCAGCCCTGGGTGGTGGCCCTGGGCGTGACCCTGCCGGCGCTGCTCGGGCTCCTGGCGGGGGCGGGCTACTTCCTCTGGCGACAGCAGAAGAGGATCCAGGCCCTGTCCCAGGAGAAGGAGTGGGAGCGAGCAGACAAAGTAGCAGCTCAGGCGGAGGGGCGGCGGGAACGAGTCGCCAAAGGTGAGGCCCCGCTGCAGGTGGTCGTCACCTCCAGGCCCCAGCCCGCACCCACCACGGGGGTCCTCCCCTCGATTTCCTTATAAGAACTTTTCTTTTCCTGCTCTTTTCCAGAGAGGCTGCAGGATGAACTCAGTAAGTCCACGTCCTCGGCCCCCACGCGTCAAGGGTCCCTAATGACACTTGTGACTGACCCCCTCACGTTGTTCCCTGCAGGGTGGACAAGGACCTGGTACCTACCACGTGAGTACCGGACCCGCATCTCAGTGTCTGTGCTCAGATATTTCAGCCCCTTTCCTACCCCCTAACCGCCCAGGGGAGGGATGAGGACGCTGGTGGGGGGGGGGACCAGGCCGTGGTCTGTCTCAGGGGGAAGGGGCTGAGGTCTCTCTCCACCAGGGGGCGCTCGCACAAGACGCCCTGGGAACCCAGGAAACGGGAAGGGGCGGGGAGGTGACTCAGTGTGTGAGTCCTTCCTCCCTGGTTGATTCTCAAACTCTGTACCCGCTGAGAAGAAAAGCAGAAGGAGAGACAAAAGTGACTCTTAAAAAGGGGAGTGGCCAGTGTCAGCTGATACACATTTATTGTCACTGAGAAGAGCTAAGAGTATGTAAAAGTTTTTATTATTACATTGCCCAATTGTCAGCGGAAGACGCAGGAAATAGCACAGGCTCAGGTGGATGGGTTGTAGCACACAGGTACACAGACGTGTGTGCACAAGGCGATCCTGTGCCCAGGTACATCCAGGTACGGGAGTAAGGTGATCGCCCCTGATGTGAGTGGGATGCGGTCCAGGTCCCCCAGGGGCTGTCTGACCACGGACGGTACCACACCCTGAATGCACGAGGTTTTTCCTTTCCACGTAGAGAGGGCTTCTCCTTGGCACCCCAGCATCACAGCATCGCTGCTCTTGCTCGCTGGAGCTGCTATTGGGTAACATAGAGGTGACTTGAACACCAGCGCTGTGATACAGTGACTGTCCGTCTGTCACAGAGACGCTCCTCAGTGACTAGGGGGCTGTGGCACACAGGGGGGACGTGCTGGACTCGGGGGGACCCGTGAGGGGGCAGGTCAGAGCAGACAGCACGGAACCTCATCACGCTGCTCAGAGTGATGTGCAATTTAAAACTTGTGAATTGTTTATTTTGGGAATTTTCTCCTTAACAATTCACCGGCATTGTTCAAGAACGTGACTGAAAGTTTAGAAGGAAAATCTGGGGGATCAGGGTGACTGCTGCACAGACACGGACAAGACAGCTGTGCGGTGACCCTGGGACAGCCCATGCAGGGAACCTGGGGGTCCTGAGCTGCAGCTGATGGAAAGAGGAGGGGGGCGCCAGGGAGGGAACAGGCGGGGGGGGGGGTGGGGAGGGCGGGGGACACACAGGAAGATGACAGGGGGCACAAGGGAGAGAAAGGAACCAACTCAGAAAGGACAGTTCAGGTGACTGTCTGTCTCCATTGCAGGTGAGGAGCGGTCTCAGGTCTATGCAGGTGAGTGAGCCTGAGGCTCTCTGGTTTCCTGGCTCCTGTGGGGGAAGCACCTGCAGCCTTTCCTGCTGGGGGAGGGGCCATCCCGTCCCGCTCAGAGGCTCATTCTCTGTGTCTGCACCACCCCCTCCTGCCTGGTCACTCAGAGAGGACCTTCCAGACGCAGTGTCCCCTCACCCTGCTGACACCCACGCCCACACCCGGCACAGCCTGGTCGTGTCCCCACGGCCCCAGCGTGATGGGGGGAAGCCCAGCACTGGGAGAGGGTTCAGCCTGGCCCGCAGAGCTGCAGATGAGGGGAGTGGACGCTGGAGGGGACTGAGGAGAGGAGAGAGAAGAGGCCCGTGAGGACAGTGGCGGGGGGACAGAAAGAGTGACCTTTCCTTGTCTGTGTCTCCTTCCTTCCAGAGTGGAAGATGGCCCTCTTCCAGCCTGGTGAGTGGGTCCCTCTGTGTCCCCAGGACAACCCCCGAGGGCCCCTGCTCCCTCTTTCCTCTCCAACTGTTGAGTGGGACAGTTCTGGGGGGTGACTAGGGGTTCAGGTCTCAAAGGAGTGCCCACCTGCTGCCCAGATTCCAGGGACCAGGGACAGGTGTTGTGCTGGGGTCCACAGGTCTCTGTGGGAGAAAGAGGCAGGAGGGGCAGGGCTGGAGGAAGGGGCTGCAGGGAGGGGGAGGGGGGACCTGACCAAGCTCCTGCCCCTCCTGCCCCCTGTGTGTCCCCGAGTTCTGCCGTGTTCCACAGTCACTGCTGCTCTGTGAGGGCTGGGACAAGGACCGAGTGAGGAGGTGACTGTGTGTTGTCAGAACACCCGCAGGAAACAGACGGCCTGTTTGAAGGGGGTGTTTGTCTGACGGTAATGACCAGGGTGAGGAGAAGGTGTCATAAGACCTAAAAACGATGCAGACAACTCCTCAGACTGTAACAGACTGTGCTGTAGGCTGATGCACTCCCAGGGGTGCAGGGTCAGAGGACAGACACCGCAACCGTCTCTACAGGTGACTTGCTAACAAAACGGTTACAGTATTTTTTTTTAATAATATAACGGAGGCAGTAATGACTGACAGGAACAGGGACAAAGAATGGGGCAGCACCAGCCACACCTCCCGGTGGTCCTGTGACAGGTGACCCTTTATCATCTACACGGTCCCCAGTGTGGAGCTGACCTCGGTGCCCCTGTCACTCTGGCTGTTAGTGACAAAAGAGCTCATGGCCGTGTTTAAGGGACACGGATGACCGTCACCTGGAGGCTTTGGTGTGCTGGCTGAGGACCATGAGGTGGGTCAAAGGTCACAGCAGGAAGAGGTGAAGGAAATCCCTGACACAGAGATGGGGTTGGATGTGTCACAGTGACAGGTGGGGTGACATTAGGGAAACCAACCAGGACAGATGAGGCCCCAGGGCTCCCAGCAGTGGGGGCTGTGACCACCCCTGGGCCGAGTGCAAAGGGACAGGGAGGACTCCCTGGGGCCTGGAGGAGGCAGCGGGGGCTCAGGGGGGGCTCCTGGGGGGAGGAGCTGTGGTGGAGCATCTCCCTGGGGGATGTAGGGGTCAGCGCTGTGCCCCCTCCTCCCTCCTTCCCGTGTTCAGCCTGCGCCTCCCCTTGGCCAAACCCCACAGTAACCAGAGCCCAGGGGCCAGGGATGCTGTCCATGGAGGACTGAGTCCTGGGCCAGAGGGGGTGGGGCAGGTGGGGAGTGGACCCCAGAGCACCTGGAGCCCCAGCCTGGCCCCGAGCACAGGAGGGACACGGTGTCTGTTGTCACACCAGGCACTTCCTCTGTGCCCAGTCTGGGGCTCAGTATACCACCCATTTGTCTTACTCCTCCCCAGAGACCAGTGTTTTACCCCCACTTCACAGACATGATATTGAACTTGAGGTATTCTGTAGCTGGTGTCTGTGGAAAGAGAGACTGTGCAGGAAAGGACGTCACCCAGCTCAGGGGGCAGAGCCAGGGCTGACCTTTAATCCATGTGACTGTGCAGCACCAGCGGGCACCCGACTTTGGGACGGAACAAGGTAGAAGGAAGGTTTCAGATGATTGGTGGTTCTGAAGTGCACTCAAGATCCCTGTGGACTCTCTTGCCGTGGCTGAGGGTCATTTCCAGGGTGAGAGGGGGACCCCAAACTCTGGCCTCAGGCCTCTTGCTGAGACCCATCTCCCGAAGGCTGTAGCTCTGATGCCCGGGCACCGTGGCTGACCCCACGCCCTCTGACCCCCTGCAGCGGATGTGTTTCTGGACCCAGACACGGCGCACCCCAACCTCCATGTTTCTGAGGACCAGCGGAGCCTGCAGCAGGCAGACACATGGCAGGATGTGCCAGACAACCCCAAAAGATTTATGTGGTATTACAGTGTTCTGGGCTCTGAGAGCTTCACGTCAGGGAGACATTTCTGGGAGGTGCAGGTGGGGGACAGAGGAGAGTGGCTTGTTGGGGTGTGCAGGAAGGACGTGGAGCGGAAATGCTGGGTTGAAAGGACACCCCAGAATGGATTCTGGGTCATGAGGCTGTCTCATGAGAATGACTACCTGGGCTCATACAGACCCTGAAACCAAACTGACAGTTGTCAGCCCTCCTGAGAGGGTGGGGGTTTTCCTGGACTATGGGACAGGGGAGGTCTCGTTCTACAATGCCCTTGACGGGTCTCACATCTTCACCTTCCCACACACCCGCTTCTCTGGGCCTCTGAGGCCTGTTTTCGGGATTTCGGATGTGAAGCCCACTCCCTTGACCATTTGCCCAGCACAGAAAACAGTGAGGAGAACCCTTCTGCCTGACCCAGGGCCTGACCCTTCCCTGGAGACCCCAGTGTCCCCAGGATCAGCTGATGGGAATGGGGACCCTCAGGCTGAAGAAACGTCTCTGCTTCCTGCTGCCCCGCCTGGGGCTGAGGGCCCGTGAACAGCAAACCTCTCAGCAGGAAAACACTCACTGAAACCACACTGAGTGACGGACTTCACTGACACTTCCTCAGTTCCCACATGACAAGCAGAGACAAGGGGCAGGCGGTGAGGTCACAGGCCGCTGGCGACGGAGCTGCCCTCGAACGGCAGCAGCTGACACTCACAGGTGACGTCCCATGTCCTGGAGTCGTGCCAGAGTCTTCGTGGGAACCTGGCTGACCCTCGCAACAGCCCTGGGAGGCAGCCGCGTTTTGAAAGGGTGAAAACTGAGACGGGGCCAAGTTCACTAACACACGATTCGTGCAGAGTTCAGTCACCTGAGAGATAGGTGGCCTCTGCCCCTCCCTCTGCCTCTCATCTGTCCCTCTGCAGCAGCTGAGTGTCCCTGCTGGACAGGGTCACAGAGCCCTGAGGGTCCCTTCCCAGGGCACCAAGGGTAAAGGTCAGGTCATCACCACTGTGATTGTTCACTGTGTGTCCCCTCCACTAGCATATGGTTGTCATGTGTCATTTATTAAATAAATTTCTCATTAATCACCGTAGCTGGTGTGGCTCAGTGCATTGAGTGTCAGCCTGTGAACCAAAGGGTCACAGGTTCAATTCCCAGTCAGGGCACGTGCCTGGGTTGTTGGCCAGGTCTCCAGTGGGGGGCACATGAGAAGCAACCCCACATTGATGTTCTCTCCCTCTCTTTCTCCCTCCCTTCCCCTCTCTCTAAAAGTAAATAAATAAAATCTTTTTTAAAAAAATTGTCATTAATCTTCACTGTTCAATGCACTTCTAGATTAAACTCTCAGAGACAACTCACCACAGATTCATGGTTTAGCTCCTGGCAACATTTTCACAAAATCCCAATTGTATTGGTTTTGTGTTGCTGCTGTGATACATACCCACACATTTCCTCACCTGACACAGCACCCATTTACTACCCCTGGACTCTGTAGGTCAGAGGTCCAGCAGGGTCCTCACTGACCTCAAGTCCAGGGGTCACCGCCTGGGGGCTCACTGAGGACCCAGGGACCAGTGCGTCTTCCTGACTCTGGCTGCTGGCAGAGCTGCGCTTCCCGCAGTGGCGGGACCCAGAGGCCCTTCTGGCTGCTGTCAGAGGAGCTGAGACCCCTCCAGGCTGGGCACGTCTGGGGTCATTCTTGCAGGGACAGATGTGAGGAAACAAGTCAGGTGAGAGGAAGGACATGAGGACAGAGTCCCAGTGCTAGAACGATTGCTTCGGGGCCATTGCTGGGGGTAAGTGCAGCGTCCGGTTGAGGCAGTGACGAGGACAAACAACCTTTTTGAGCAAGGGGAAGGTGGCCCTGGTCATTCACAACATCACAGCCCAGGACAATGGCATCCACCACTGTCATTTCCCACAAGGCAGGTCCTACAGGAGGCCATCATGCGCCTGGTGGTGGCAGGTGTGGCATTTCATTTGGTGGCTCTTTTGCACTGTGACTCCTGGAGAAAGTTTCTCTCTGAGCCTCAGGCCCCCACAGACCAGCAGATGTTTGTCTATGATCCCCTCTACCCTGGCAGGGTGGCTTCCTCCTGCCTGAGGGCCCAGTGAGTGGGTGTGTCCTGCTGAGCTGTGGGCATTGGGTCTTGAGAAGCACAAGGAGCTCAGTGGGGCCGTGAGCAGGGGAGATGGTGGAACCCCACGGAGTAGCCCCTGCTGCTGCTCAGAAATCTCTAAGGGTCCTCGCCTGTCTCGTACATTAGGATTAGACACTTTAGACATGTTTGTCTGTCACAGGCCTGGGGTCCAAGTCCCTCACTGAAATGAAGAGCCATGACAACGGTGGTGTCCGGCCAGAGTGCACCTCCACAGGGTGGTACCCAGAGCCCCGAGCAGTGTGGGGGACCCCTATGGTGAGCTCATGCCCACCCTGGAGGAGGCTCACACCGAGGACACAGACGGCCTCTGCAGTGTCACCATGACCGTGACCATCAGGGACAGCTCTGTGAGGACAAGCCCTGCTCCGTCAGTAACACCTGCTGGGCCAGGAGAGGGGCTCTGGGGTCTTCCTTCCAGGTCAGCTCCCTGCCCTCTGGGGCCCAGCCCATGGACACAGGACCCTCAGCAGACAGTTGGGAGCCTGAGTGGGGCTGGGGGAGGCGGGGCTGGGAGAGTCCTGGGCCCTGAGGAGCTCAGGCTGCAGCTGAGCTGAGCCTCTCCCCCTCCTCACAGGGGGGCATCACAGAGTCTCCCATCCCAGGAGGAGGAGCCTCTTCTCTGAGGGTAAATCTGGTCATTTTCCCCTGTTGTGGTTCTGATGCTGCAGCTACAGTTGTGTGTTCAGGACAATCACATGCCGTGGAGAGTGGTGGGGGGCAGGGGCTGTCTGCACCTGGGGGTGCCGATGCTGAAGCCTCCCCCTCCTGCCCCTGGGGTTTTCAAAGATGGAACTGGGACATTCAGCGTCTACAGACACTCATAAAGTCACTCAACAAACACTTAGCAAGGATCACATATGTTCTAGGCTCAGTTCTAGAAACAGGAGATAAATCAGGGGAGAAAATGCATAAACATCCCCACCATCAAGGGGCTCATGTTGTACAGAAGCAGAAAGTAACCTATAAAACACTTAACTCATTGAGTAAAATAATTAAACTGTTATATCAGGTGGTGGTAAGTACTGTAGAAAAATTAATCTGGGGAGAGTGCGTGGAGGCTAGAGGCAGGGGAGCGGTGATGGAACTGGAAAGGTGAGGGGAGGCTCCTGGGAGAAGGGGGCAACAGGGCACGTGAGGGGTGAGCACCAGGGAGCAGGAGGGGCAGGGGCCCGGGGCCTGAGGCAGCAGCATGTCTGGCAGTTTCGAGGAACCCAGGGGGCAGGTGTGGGGGGAGGGACTGAGTGCAGGGAGGATGGGAGGAGGGGGTGCGGAGCTGGAAGGGGCCCAGACCAGACGGGGCGAAGCAGGTCCCAGGGGGCCTGTGGTGGAGTCTGAGTGAGACAGGAGCCAGGGCAGGGACTGGGGCAGAGCAGGAAGGTGACCACGGGGAGGCGCTGTGCTGAGGTCGCACTGGCGTGGCCTGACCGAGGGGGGAGGGGGGAAGGCAGGGAGGGGTCGGAGGGACGGGAGGTTGTTGCAGTAACCAGGCAACAGTGAGGGCCGCCCAGCCTGGAGTGTGGCTGTGGAGGGTTTCTATTCATCCGGGTCCTTCCCACAGAAACTCCAGGTGCTTGTGCCGTTTGTCTCCTAGGCAAGGCAAGTGACAAACTCGAACTGTTTATTAGTGAGTCTGACATCCTTTGTTCAAGAGAAAAGCACCCAGGAACTGGGGGGCTGCAGGGCCTCAGGACAGGAGGGGCCTCTCCCTGAGGGGTTTGGGGCAAGAGCAAGGGGTAAGGGGGGGAGCAGACAGCACTGTCGAGGGGGTCGGGGTCTCCTTGGGAGGCCTCAGGACCCCTGACCTGGGGGCAGGTGAGTGGCCTGAATTCCTTTCCTGGGAGGTGGAGGGCACAGGGTCTCAGGTGTTTTGGGCAATTCGGAAAGTTTCCAGCTAGAAAGCGCACTCGAGATCATATGACTTGAAGAGAAAAGGGGGCAGATCAGAGAAGGTGCAGAGAAAGTGGGAGACGTTCATTTCAGCTCCTTTCCTGAACCGTCAGCATCACTTAGTGCCCAGGTGTCCGCGCCCCGAGGCCCCGCCCCCTCACGCAGCAGGTGGAACCTTGTATTCCGCCTGGTTCCGACGGATCGGCCGGCCGCGCCCCGGGGAAGCCTTGTCTGCGGGGGCCGACATTTCCGTTCCCTGCAGCTGTGACTTGCCCCCGAGTGGTTTGTGGGTTCCCTGTGTCCCCAGGGAGAAAACAGCACCAGCAGGAGGGCTGCGGAGTACGGCCACATCCTCCACTCCCGACCTTCTCTTCAGTGACCAAACTGTGTATTGTTTCCCCAGTAACACGGTCTGACCCCGCAGGGTGTGGTGGGGAGCCCGGGCTCCCACCCCTGCCGCCCTCAGTAAGTAACGGGGGTCCTTCCCTGCCCCTCGCGGTGTGCGGGTGAAACACGGAATGAAGGAGCTCGGAGGAGAGGCCGTCAGAGGAGATGGCGTCAGCGCGCAGGCAAATCAGCGGAGGGCCTTCCCGCAGACACGCAAGTGGAGCTTCTGTCGTCCGTGCTTTTGGCCCGAACACGGGACTGACCCGCTTCTGTCTCCACGGGAAACGGGAGGGAGACACGTGTCTCGGGGAAGCCCCGTGGGAACCAGGCGGAGACAGCGTGAAGCTTCCACAGGCCTGGAACCGCCAAAGACTGCGGGCACCCCACCCCCACCCCCACCCTCCACCGTCGCCTGAACCGGGGCAGGGGCTGGAACTGACCCGCCGGGACCGGAGCTCAGGCGTCCAGCCGCGGGAACGGGCACCGCGAGGCTCTGCTGTTTCAGCCGCCCCGAGGGGACCCCCAGACCTGGGGGCCACGGGCCGCTGTTCGGCGTGTTCGCGGGCGTATGGTTCGTAGGGAGACGTCCTCACCGATGGGGGAGGGCGGGCGGGGCAATGTCAACCAGATACTTGTCCGTCTGCACCAGAAAAGCTCTGTGCTCCGCCTCCGGCCCAGCTAAGGGGCTCTGACAGCATTAACGTGGAGGGAAACAAGGGCGTTGTTAGGTTTCAGAACGAAGGTGAGTTTTTGAGTGTCCAAGTTCTCTCCCTTGGACAAGCAGAGCAGAGCCCCGCAGGCCTGGAGGCGCCGCGTTCCCGCGGACAGACGGTCCTCCCGGAGCAGCGCCACCTGCAGGGCCTGCGCCGTTAGTGGCAGGACGTCAACACACTGCGCCTGCAGTGAAGCGCCGTGGCCACCAGGGGGCGGAGGAGCCTCAAGATCCCCCTCTGAGAAGGTAGAGGAAGAGGGAGAAGGGGAAGGGCAATGATCGGACGCAGGGGGAGGGGAAGACGGGATAGAGACAGAGCTGGAGTTCTGCAGCTTTCGGCCTCCGAAAGGAGAGACCCGGAGGGCTGATCGGTCCGGCTTGCAGCCTGGAGCCCAAGTCCATCAGTCAGGCCCAAGCGAGACCGCCGGAGCAGGTGCGCCCGGAGCCCTGCCGACCCACGACTGAGACAAAGAAATGTCCACAGAGAATCCCCCGAGAGGTTCGGCGTGCGCTCTGAGGCACGATTGCATTAGAAAGGTGTCTAGTCACATGCAGCCAGTGCAGAGTAAAGGTTCGCACCATTATTATTACTAGTTTCTCTAATGACGGAAACTCCTCGCCACTGATTAGTTCGGAGTCCACTGGGGCAGGTCTGTGGATCCCAGCAGCTGACTCGTCTTGCTGAGCACGACGGTGGGGGAGGAAGGGCAGGAGGAAGCGCTCCTGCTGCCCCACCCCAAGGAGGGTGTCGGAGACAGGGTGAACTCCCGGCTTCAAGTGGTTGAAGGGCCCCAGGGGTGAGAAGAGGCCCCTGCGCCGGAAAATGCGTTTCCAACTGCGGGCTTTCCCTGAAGTCTAGTGAAGTGAGGAGACAGCACTTCATCCCACAGATGAAATAACAGATCCCAGATGCAATGTACCAGAATGGATCAAGTGCATTTGCGGGGAAATAGTGATGGCAATTTCTGTCTGTCTCTTATCTCTCTTTTTTCCTGGTCTGAATGCACCAGAGGCTTGGGCACCTGCCTCTCTCACTAACCCTTTCCTTGAACTGTGCAACTGGGAAATAGACTAGGGCCTTGCCTGCAGATGGGATCAAAGGTCAGCGCTCCCTGGGGTTGACACTGAGTTCCCAGCGCCGACTGGACGTCCTGGAGTCAAGGCCTCGGGCGCAGCCCACTTTGGAAACACACAGAACTCGGACTGAGAGGCATGTGCTGCCACCTTCCTGCACTGGATAGCCTTCGTGGGCGCCCCGAAGTGAGACGAGCATTGCTGGAGGGCATCCTACTGAGGACGAACAATACCCAGCACACACACACGCAGAGCGGAAGAGATCATCTGAACGCAGGGTTTATCTGATGAAAATGGACTTTTCACGTGTGATGTTCCATCCCATTTCCCATTTGCCTCCCAGCACCACATACAGGTCTGGAGGAGAAGCGCATCAGGACTGGAGTTCCTGGGAAACTCCTAGAGATGCAAGACCTCCTGCCCAGAAATCCTCAGCTGGAGGCTCACGTCTAGGGTGGACATTGGCTGCTTCTCTGTGTCAGTGTACCCTGGTCCCTGCAGGGACGGCTGCAATGTTTCCCTGAGTGTGAGCCTCTCTGGAGAAACACAAGCCAACAACTTTCGCCTGCAAACCATCGGCCCAAACCACTCCCATCAACAAGGTGATGGGCACAGTGTGGTACCTGTCTCTCCCAAACTGCTGAGAAGCAGCAGGGAACAGATGGGGCACAAGGGAGCAGCCACCTCCACCCCAGAACCCACATTCACACCATGGAATGCATCTCAGTCCATCAGCCACAGTCACACTCAGGCCCTGGGAGCTCAACTCACAGCCTTGAGACCTAAACACAGTGTCTCTGGAGGCCCCAGGCCACAGGTAGACCCTGCTGGTCCCCAAGTCCCCTGACAGACACACTCACATCCTCTCCCATCCAACCTCAGAGAACACAGACCCTGCAGCAGAGGGAAGTGAGCACACCTGAAACCCAGGTGCAGCTCAGATGAGGGGCAGAGGGTGGATGGACCTTCTCAGCAACGCCCCCATGAACCTTCTCTGGAAAACCTGGAACCTGCCCATCGGCCCCTGACAGCACCGCCCGGGGGAACCTGAACACGGTGCTGCCTGGGAGTGGATCTGAGACCTGAGTGTCACAGGGGCCAGGACAGATGGCAGGGGCCTGCCCTCTCTCTGTCACTCCTGCACGGGGCTCTGCTGTCAAAGTCGTTAGCCAACGACCTCAGTGACCCTGTGAGTCCTGCACCCTCCTCTGCTCCCACACTGCCCTCTGATGCTCTGTCCTGGTTCCTCTGCTGAACACACTGTGACACAAGTGACATGAAGCGGGTGTGTACAGTGAGGTACTGCTCACACACACTCACACCCAGGACTGATTCACACAAGTGAGCACAGAGACAGACACACAGAGGGTGGGAGTCAGGGCTGGAGCTGGTCTGCACTGCCCCATCCAACACGGGGTCCCAGTTCAGGCCAATTTTTCCTTCTGGTCTCTGCCCAGCAACTGATGAAACATACGGCTTCAAGCCAATCAAAGGAATGTCTTCACACAGGGACTTTGCCCTGTGTCTGGCAGAGAGGAAGCTGTCTTTGTCCCCACCCTCCTTCCTGGTCGGAGACTCAGCTCTAATGGAGAACGTCCCAGTGCCTGAGCTCTGGGATCTTCAGCTGGAGAAGAAAGGGTAATTGCGGGGCAGTTGGTGAGAGCCAGGGCCCCAGGGTCCCTTAGGAGAGAGGCTGAGAAGTGGCTGAGCCCGCAGGTGGAGCGTGGAGCAGGGCAGGTAAGGTCTGCACTGGGACACCTGTGGGAGGGAGACAACGGGAACCAGGGAGCTGGACACCTGCCCGTCCCTGGGAACTTCCTGTGGTCAGAGAGGGGCAAGGACCCTCACAGTCTCTCCTGCTCGTCTGTGGAAACTGGGAACGTGTTCTAGGAGATTCCAGAAGAGAAGTTGACACCAAACCCAGGTGTGACTTCCTGCCACTTGAAAGCCAATAACTGAGAGACAGGGACTGGTGGGAGGAAAGTAGGTCCATGCAAGAGCCCGCGGCTCGAGAATATGGGGTCTCAGCTCAAAGAACGTCTGAACAATTGGACACAGGCAGGGGCTTTTGTAACGACTGAAATGGGAAGGAAAAAAATACACAACAAAGACACGAGAAGCGGATGCTGAGAGTTCTCCTTTTGAGGACAAAGTGCAAGCAACGCAGTCTGCTCAGATAACTAGTAGAAGGTCAGCAGATCTCCCAGAGCATAAAGATCCGGCTGAGTAGCAGCGAGGTGAGGGGTCAGGAGGTCCTTTCTGCTGTGCCGAGCACGGCCTGCAGGGGGCAGCAGTGGGACCGGGGACTCAGAGGAGAGGGGCCTGCCTTCCTCAGAGGGTGATGCTGGGGGCGCCCACCTGGCTGTGGCAGGAAGTGTGGGTGAGGGGGGGATTCTGAGTTCGTTCCCACAGGAGAGCCCCACACTTCCTGATGGAGAGGGTTAAGGTACATCCATTACCATTCCCTACTTTATGGGTGATTTCCCTCTTGGGATCCAAGGTGAAGAAAATCCCCAGTGGACATCTGCAGAGGAGACTCTGGGTCAGCAGTCATTGCGTTTGCACACCCCCTGTCAGCCCTGGAGAGGCAGCGGCTCCATGTGGAATCCTCCACCTTTTACCAGGTCGTCACTGCTCCCCAGCCCCTGTTGGTGTCTCTCTCTGCCCAGCAGGGAAGGATGGTGAGGTGCCTGATCCCCCGTCTGCCTGCCCTCCCTGTCTGCCTTGCCGTGGTCCAGCTGCTCAGCCCCTGCTCAGGTAGGACCTGCTCTGCGTTCGTGCACCTGAACCTTTACCTTGGGGCCCAGTCAGACCCCTGGGCTCCCCAACCCCTGCAAGACCGTCCAGACGCACCTGTGTGAGGACTGAGTTCCTGTCTAGGTGTCTCTCCCCTCGCCCTCCCTGCTGGGGCACCCCCTGGCCCTCGGGCCCCAGCTCCCTCTGACGGAGCCCCCCCTTCTGATGACCAGCTCAGTTTGCTGTGGTTGGACCCCCCGATCCCATCGTGGCCATGGTGGGTGAAGACGCTGAGCTGCCCTGTCACCTGTTCCCGGAGATGAGCGCTGAGACCATGGAGCTGATGTGGGAGCGATCCAGCCCCAGGCAGGTCGTGCACACGTACGCACACGGGCAGGAGGACACGCCGGCAGCAGAGTATCGAGGGAGAACTTCGATTTTAGGAGAGGACATCACTGTGGGGAAGGCTGCTCTCCGGATTCGAGACGTCAGAGCCTCTGACAGAGGAACCTACCTGTGTTATTTCCAAGATGGAGACTTCTATGCAAAAGCCCTGGTGGAGCTGAAGGTTGCAGGTGAGCCTCAGGTTTGATCTGAGCTTGTTTCCTGTGGGGTCAGGAGCAGAGGCTCCAGGCCCACCTGAGAGCACTCTCGGCTCCCCACCAGCACCTGCCCCCCTGCCTCCCTCCCTGCTTCTCTGAGGCCCGTGACAGACCCAGGTCGTCCCCCAGGAAGGGCTACTCCTGCATCCAGTAAAGAGTCCCTCACACTGCCCACCAGGTCTCA
The DNA here is from genome assembly GCF_019186645.2 of Phyllostomus hastatus. Classification (NCBI taxonomy): domain Eukaryota; kingdom Metazoa; phylum Chordata; class Mammalia; order Chiroptera; family Phyllostomidae; genus Phyllostomus; species Phyllostomus hastatus. Next base: position 7,948 of record NW_025333957.1, on the reverse strand, counting down.
GCAGGGAAGTGGAGGTCGGGGACGGGAAGGAGGAGGAGACTGCCCCCCCACAGTGAGGGCCACACAGGTGTTTGGGTTCAGTGTGTCCCAGATAGTGGCCGTGGGACCCCAGGTGCCCGCTGCTGTGGGTCCAGGGGGCTGAGCTGCAGGGACAGCACCTGCGGTGCCCACACCCTCCAACCAAAGGCCCCGGGACACACGTGCAGTTGAACAGGGTGTGTCCATCCCTGGAGCAGGGAGGGGGGATGCACAGGGGAGGAAACCGGGGTGTCTCGGAGAGGGGGTGTCAGGGAGGACTGGGTGTGACCCCTGGGCTGTCAGGGGACTTGGGGGGATGTGGAAGCAGGGCTCTGCTCTGGGCTGGATGCTGTCAGGAAGGTGCAGGGGTGTCATGGGTCACTCCCAGCCAGGACAGGGAGGGAGGTCACTGCTGTGGTCTGCACACTGTTCCTGCTTCCTCTGTGCTCAGACTGACTGCTGAGTGGTCTTGGCTTTGTCCTGACCTGTCCCAGTGACAAAGTGACCTTGTCTGAGGTGCTGCCCCATGAAAGTGCTCGTGTCCGGGTGTCAGGGCTGCACTTCACCTTCTCAGGACTCAGCCCTGCCCTGTGGCTTCTGCCTGGTGGGTCCCTGGGGAGCCCGGCAGGGGACAGACTGTGGAGGGTCCTGGCTTTGTCCCTGAAGGGCCAGAGCTAGCTATAGTTCCTTCTGGAGAATGCAGGTTTTGAAGCTGGTCTTCCATACATGACTCTATTCTTCAATAGGCTTCTACCACCTTGTCTTGTATTTTGGGGTTCAAGGACAGGTAATCACAACTTCACTGTTCCTGTCCCTGAGTTAACTCTCTTCTGTGGAAAAGTTATCCCCTCTCTACCACCAAATTATAAAAACTTCCTTTGCTGAAAAAAGAGGTTGATAACCCCATCCTTAATACATCAGAGTTTTCCGAGGGCCCTAGCATATAACCCACTGCTTGGGCATCAGGAAGACAAGGTTCATGTCTTTTCCTCCACACGGCAGGGCAAAGCTTAAACAGGACAGGCAGAATGAATTGAGGCACTGGGGTGCGACCTGCTTCAGCTAAGGGGGATACATTTACATGGTTGCCCAGCGTGGGGTGAGGGGTTGTTCCAGGAACCAGCATGTCTGGGCCATGGGGAAGGGAGGGTCCAGCAATCTCTAAGGGGAATTAGGAGAAACAAACTCTGTTCTGGCTCAGATCCCCCTGGATCCAGCACGAGGGTCCAGCGGTGGTCAGGCAGGGGTCACACTGTGGGTCAGTCTCTCCTGCACAGCACACTCTGGGGACAGCTCCTGTGAATCCCTGCTGGGCTCATCCAGGGTGGGTGTGCCCCTCCCTGCTGTGGAGACCCCCACCAGTGCAGAGGGCTCCCCAGGATTCAGACTCACTTTTCCTCCCCAGCACTGGGCTCTGATCCCCACGTTGAAATGAAGGGCTACGAGGCTGGAGGGATCCGTCTGGAGTGCACGTCTGCCGGCTGGTACCCGCAGCCCCAGATCAAGTGGAGAGACACCAGGGGACACAGCTTGTCTGCTGAGGCAGCACCTGAAGCTGCAGACCCCCAGGGCCTTTATGCAGCCTCAGCCTCTGTGATCCTGGAGGACAGCTCTGGGGAGGGGGTCTCCTGTGTCATCAGAAACCCCCTGCTCAGCCAGGAGAAGTCAGCCACGGTTTCCATCTCAGGTGAGTGCCCTGCCCATTGCCCTGGGCTCCGTGGTGCCCCTGGGGGAAGGTGTGGTTGTCTGCTGCTGACCTGGGTCTGTGCAGGGAACAGAAGGGACAGAGCAGGGACCTGCTGCTCCTTCCCCATGAAGCTACTCATGTCACAGACACCTGAGCACTTCCTGTGTGCCACTAACTGTGACGGACAATGGGAAATGGGGACATATGGTCAAGATCAGCAAGGACATGGTAAAAGGGGAGAAAACATGTAGTATGTAAATATTTAAAAATATGTAAAAAATATCAAATTTTACAGGAAGAGCTATTTTCCATAATGTATAAAACAACCCATTAGAAAATATTCAAAAACAAGAATTATCATAGGTCTGGCCAAGATGGAGTCATAGGTAGAAAGTCTTCTCTTCCTAGCACAACCAAAAGAAGGATAAACAGCCAATCTAAAAACATTAAACAACCAGAGGTGCTAGAAAATCAAGCTCCACAGAAATCCGACACTCAAGGAGTTAAAGAAACATTCACTCAGATGGGTGGGAGGGCAGAGATGGACAGCCAAGCAGAGAGGACCTGCAGCAAGGTGGGGTGTTGCGCAGCTGAGGCGGGGCTGCCTGAACGGGAAACTAAAGACTCAAAGCTAGCTGTAAACTATGTTGGGGGGGTTGCCATGGGGGAGAAAGTCCCGGTCTCAGGAGAGAGTTCATTGGAAAGTGGGGCTGCAGCAGATCAAGCAAGCCACATTTCCCCTCTCTGACCCGTGCCCCACAGACAGCGCCACCACAGCACAGCAAAGAGGGTTGCCCTGCCCAGGTGAATACCTAAGGCCCCACCCCCTTACAACATAATGGTTCACTGAAACAAAGAAATATGTCCCAAATGAAAGAACAGATCGAAGCTCCAGAAAAAGAGCTAAGTGACCAGGAGATAGCCAACCTATCTGATGCAGAGTTCAAAATACTGGTGATCAGGCTGCTCACAGAACTAATTGAGCTCAGTTGAAAAATGAAGGAACACATGAAGGCTACCCAAAATGAAATGAAGCAGAAAATTCAGGAAACCAACAGTGATGGGAAGGAAACCAGAACTCAAATCAATGATTTGGAACAAAAGGAAGAAATAAACATCCAACCAGAACAGAATGAAGAAACAAGAATTCAAAAAAATGAGGAAAGTCTTAGGAAACTCTGGGACAACTTTAAACACTCTAACATCAGAATCATAGGGGTGCCAGAAGAAGAACAAGAGTAGGAAATTGAATGCTTATTTGAACAAATAATGAAGGAAAACTTCCCCAATCTGGTGAAGGAAATAGACTTCCAGGAAGGCTAGAGAGTCCAAAAGAAGTTGGACCCAAAGAGGAACACACCAAGACACATCATCATTAAGTTACCCAAGATTAAAGATGAAGAGAGAATCTTAACAGCACCAAGAGAGAAGGAGACAGTTACCCACCAAGGAGTTCCCATAAGACTGTCAGCTGATTTCTCAAAAGAGAGCTTGCAGTCAAGAAGGGGTGGAAAGAAGAATTCAAAGTCATGAAAGGCAAGGACCTACATCCAAGATGACTCTATCCAGCAAAGCTCTCATTTAGAATGGAAGGGCAGATAAAGTGCTTCCCAGGTAAGGTAAAATTAAAGGAGTTCATCATCACCAAGCCCTTGTTATATGAAATGTTAAAGGGACTTATCTAGGAAATGGAAGAAGATCAAAAAACTATGAACAGTAAAATGACAACAAACTTAAAACTGTCAACAACTGAACCTAAAAAAATGAAAACAAAAACTAAGCAAACAACTAGAACAGGAACAGAATTAGAGAAATGGAGATCACATGGAGGGTTTTAGTGGTGAGGGGGAGGGGAAGAATGTGGGGATAGGTACAGAGAATAAGAAGCATAATTGGTAGGCATAAAGTAGATGAGGAAAGGTTAAGAATGGTATAGGAAACAGAAGTCAAAGGATTTATGTGTACAACCCATGAACATAAACTAAGGGAGGGAATGCTGGAGGGTTGGGGGGTGCAGGGCAGAGTGGAGATAAAAGGGGGGGGGGACATTGGGAAAACAGTAATAGCATAATCAATGAAATACACTGAATTCTTTTTTATTTTTTATTTTTATTTTTATCAGTTCACAGAAAAGTAAATAACTTATGAAAGCATACCAATCTCACTGAGTAGGGAGATGATTTCCACCCATGAGATTAGCAACAAACGAAAAAAGAAGGTGCTTGATAATGCCCCCTGATGGGGCGACTGTGGGGAGGCAGCCACCCTTAGATGTTTTGTTGCTAAAATTTTGTATATTTTGGGTGCTATTTGGTATAATGTCTACTGGGGCAATAGACATCTTTAGGCAGGGGGCAATAGAGTTATCTTTATCTAAACTATTTATTTATTGATCCAAATTACCACTTCTGAGAATTTATCTGACAGATCAGCTTCCATTACTGTGTAATGACCCACATAAAAGGTTATTTCCTGCACCATAACTGTAACAACAAAGAGTCAGAGATGGTGCAAGCGCCCCCGAGGGGCCGTGTGTGCAGGGGGCGCTGCCCTGTGAGAGCAGACACAGACCTGCCCCCTGTGCTGAGGCGGGAAGGTCGCCCAGACCCAGGGGAGCAGAGGAAACCTGCAGCTCAACCAGTATAGACTGATACGTGGTATGAACAAGAAAAAAACATAAAAATCTATTTATATTTTTAAAATTTAACAAACACTTGCATGGCACTCGCTGTGTGTCAGGCACTATATAAGCATTAATTTAATCCTCTTACTGAACAGGACCCCAGGAAGGAATGGTTGGGTCATTAGTTCAAGGTCACAGAGCTAGTCAGGCAGGAGATCCTGAATTTGAAGGCTGGCCCTCCAGCCCCGAAGTTCAGGTTCTTAATCACCAGAGTAAGATTCTAACCAGAAGCTAGTCAGTGCGGGGCGGAGGGAGTGGACAGAGATTTCAACGATTCCGCACGCCTTGTTGGTGTTTGAACTGTTCCCATGAGACAGTCCGACCGTTCCGGACAGCACCACTGTGTGGCGGTGAGGGGTCTGGGCACTTCGGGAAGACAATGGTCACTCAGCGGCTGAGGCTCACCCTTCGCAGGGCCCTTCTTCCGGAGCGCGCAGCCCTGGGTGGTGGCCTTCGCGGTGACCCTGCTGGTTCTGCTGGTGACCCTGGCGGGGGCAGGGAGTTTCCTTTGGAGACAGCAGAGGAAGACCGAGGTTCTGCGGCAGGAGAAGACGAGGGAGCAAAGCAACAACGGTGAGACCCCGCCGCAGGAGGGCGCCACCTCCCCACCGCAGCCGGCACCCAGCGCGCGGAAACTCCCCTGGGTCCTCCTCTGAGGACTTTCTTTTTCCTGCTTATTTTCAGAAAGGCTGCAGGACGAACTCAGTAAGTCCCGATCCCCAGCCCCGCGCGTCCTGCGGACCCTGGGGACACAGGTCACCAAGGCCTCCTCTTGTTCCCTGCAGGGTGGAAAAAAAGCCAGTACAGACCACGTGAGTGCCCCGGACCCGCATCTCAGCCTCTCTGCTCCGATAATTCAGCCCCTTCCCTCCCCCCTAACCGCCCAGGGGAAGGAGGAGGACGCTGGTGTGGGGACCAGGCAGGGGTCTGTCTGAGTGGGGAAGGGGCTGCGGTGTCTCTCCATCAGGGGGCGCTCGAGCCGGGACACCCGGCAACCCTGAAAAGGAAAGGGGGAGGGGGAGGTGACTCAGTGTGGGAGTCCTTCCCTCCCTGGTTGATTCTCACACTCTGTAGACAACCAGGAAGAAAAACAGAAGGTAAGAAACATGTCCCTTAAACACAGGAGTGGCCGTGTGAGTTGTCACAGACTTACCGTTACTGCTGAAAAAATAGTACCTGAATTTTTCCCATTAAGTTGTCCAATTGTTTCTGGAAGTGGTCAGGAAATCATACAGATTGAGGTGGATGGATTCCAGCACACAGGTACACACACGTGTGCCCAGGGCGACCCTATGCCCAGGTGCACCCAGGTCCTGGAGTAAAGTGGTCACCCCTCATCCCAGGGCGATGTGGTCCAACACCACAGGTAGCACCAAGCACTGAACACACGAGGTTTTTCCTGTTCACATAAAGAAGGCTTCTCATTGGCACAGCATCACTGCAGCATCGCTGTTCTTGAAGGTTGGAGGTGTTATTAAGTAAAACATGGGTGACTGAACACCAGCGCTGTGATACTGAAGCGTCCATCTGACACAGAGACGCTCTTCAGTGACTAAGGGGGGGAGGATCCCCAGGATGGACGTGCTGGATTCGGGGGGATTTGTGAGGGGGCAGGCAGGAGCAGACAGCAGGGGACCACCTCACGCTGCTCAGACTGATGTGCAATTTAAAAGTTCTGAATTGTTTGTTTCTGCAATTTTCCAATTTTTATTTTCTGGCTATGGATGATAGAAGGCAAACAAACTTTAGAAAACAAACTGTATAAGCGGTGCCTCCTGCACAGACGTGGACAGGACAGCTGTGCGGTGACCCTGGGACAGCCCGTGCAGGCCGCCTGGGGGTCCTGAGCTGCAGCTGATGGAAAGAGGAGGGGGCGCCGGGGAGGGACCAGGCAGAGGGGGAGGTGGGGGGGCGGGGGGCACACAAGGAGATGACGGGGGGGGGGGGCACAAGGGAGAGGAAAGAACCAACTCAGAAAGGACAGTTCAGGTGACTGTCTGTCTCCATTGCAGGTGAGGAGCCCTCTCAGGCCTATGCAGGTGAGTGAGCCTGAGGCTCTCTGGTTTCCAGGCTCCTGTGGGGGAAGCACCTGCAGCCTTTCCTGCTGGGGGAGGGGCCATCCCGTCCGGCTCAGAGGCTCATTCTCTGTGTCTGCACCACCCCCTCCTGTCTGGTCACTCAGAGAGGACCTTCCAGACCCAGTGTGCCCTCACCCTGCTGACACCCACGCCCACACCCGGCACAGCCTGGTCGTGTCCCCACGGCCCCAGCGTGATGGGGGGAAGCCCACCACTGGGAGAGGGTTCAGCCTGGCCCACAGAGCTGCAGATGAGGGGAGTGGACGTTGGGGGGACTGAGGAGAGGAGAGAGAAGAGGCTCAGTGAGGACAGTGGGTGGGGACGGACAGAGAGAATGACCTTTCCTTGTCTGTGTCTCCTTCCTTCCAGCGTGGAAGACGGCCCTCTTCCAGCCTGGTGAGTGGGTCCCTCTGTGTCCCCAGGACAACCCCCGAGAGCCCCTGCTCCCTCTTTCCTCTCCAGCTGTTGACTGGGACAGTTCTGGTGGGTGACCTGAGGTTGAGGTCTCAAAGGTGTGCCCACCTGCTGCCAAGAGACCAAGGACCAGGGATAGAGGCTGTCCTGGGGCCCACAGGTCTCTGTGGGAGGCAGAGGCAGGAGGGGCGGGGCTGCAGGGAGGGGGAAGGGGACCTGACCAGGCTCAGGCTGACCCAGGTCCTGCAGGAAGGGACTAGGAGGGACGGCAGGAGGCTGCTCAGTGAGGGCACGACCGACCGCTGTGGTTCCTTGGCTTTGCTGATGGACCCCTTCAGGGCAGGTCGGGGCCCCCACTCGCTGGAGTGTGGCCTCCGGCCCAGAGCCTGGTCTTGAAGGCTGAGGCTCTGAGGTCCAGGCACCATGGCTGACCCCCCGCCCTCTGACCCCCTGCAGAGGATGTGTTTCTGGATCCAGACTCTGCGCACCCCAACCTCCTGGTTTCTGAGGACAAGAGGAGACTGCAGCAGGCAGACAGAAGGCAGAACCTGCCAGAAAACCCCGAGAGATTTCAGGGGAATCTCTGTGTGCTGGGCTCGGAGAGCTTCACGTCAGGGAGACACTTCTGGGAGGTGGGGGTGGGGAACAGGGCACAGTGGCAAGTAGGGGTGTGCAGGGAGAATGTGGAGAGAAAAAACTGGGTTAAAATTAACCCAGAGAATGGGTTCTGGGTCCTGGGGCGATATCCTGGGAGTTACTACCGAGCTCTCACATATCCCCGGACCAAACTGACCATTGTCCACACCCCTGAAAAGGTGGGGGTTTTCCTGGACTGTGAGCTGGGGGAGGTCTCGTTCTACAATGCCCTCGACGGGTCTCACATCTTCACCTTCCCACACACCCGCTTCTCTGGGCCTCTGAGGCCTGTTTTCAGGATCTTCGAAAAGGAACACACTCCCTTGACCATTTGCCCAGCGCAGGAAGGAGTGGGGGCATCCCTTGTGCCTGACCCAGGGCCTGACCCTTCCCTGGAGACCCCGGTGTCCACGGGCTCAGCTGATGGGAATG